>NC_090915.1:1978344-1991300 GCF_040956055.1 Brachionichthys hirsutus | reverse complement strand
CTATGAGATACGAGACAGAAATAGTTCTTGAATGCTGCAAAAAACAGCCACAAATTAAGCTAGTTCACTCGGGGGGGGTCCAGTGGATTTGAAACCAGTATAGACAGGAATGTAAAGAGCTTCTGGTCGCACCTTTTCACTTTCAGCCAGGTGAGTCGTTCTCTTCCCTGCTGGTTTTACCTTTTGTATTTCATGCCCTCCTGAGGATGATCCTCTCGTGTCACTGAGGACCAGAGCAAAAAACCAGCGTCGCCATCTTTCCGCATCCCCTGTTCAGCCTTCTGATTGGTCGTTTCCTTCCTGGTTTCAGGTGATCGGCTTCTTCAGTCAACGTCTGGAACAGGCTGGGAGCGACCTGTCGGTTGAGCGGGTTCAGGAGGTCATCATGAAGGGCGCCCAGGCCCTGCCCACCGACAGACTGAAGGTAAATCACACACACGTCCATCGGACTGAAGGTGTTCATCCTGTCGGGGTGGTGGAGGCAGGAGAAGAAAGGAGAACTAATCTGTGTGGATGGGTGGGGGTGGGGTGGGGGGGCTGCTGGGAGGCGAGACAAAAGGCTGAAGCCCACGTCTGTTTAGCATGAAAGCCCGTCTCCATCCCGTCTGCCGTACCGCCACATCCCAACATGGAATGACATGTCAAGGAGACGGGGACGAGGGACTCGGGGACCCTTAAGATTGGCAGGGGGGGGGGGCTCCCGACACTCCCGACGGGTTGGCTAGCCCCCACCCTTCCCAGCTCTCCTCCATTCATCAGCGGAGGAATATGTAAGCAGCCGTCTCCTCGCCGGCGCAGGCTGCGATGCATTTATCACTCCAGCCGAATAGAGACGGCGTCCGACCGAAGGCGTGTTCATGTGCGCCCCCCCCCCATGCAACAACCACAGATTTACACCTGTAGCACGCTGTGCGTCCCATTCATCAGTCTTCTTTTGTGCGTCTCACGTGGACTCTGATTCGTTACATCCTGTGAGCTGCAGAGCGCTCAAAGGCGTGGCGGCGGCTCACGGGGGAGACGTCCCGCCATCGCGTGCGGCCATCGCTCAAACCAACATCCGTCCGTGGCCGCCTCGAGCTTCCCTTCGCGTGTGACGTCAGGATGTTGAGAAGCTGCGTTAGCATCCCGGCGCTAACCGTCGCGTTTAACAGTAGTACGGTTCGTGTCTTCCAGGCTACACAAATAATAGAAATGCAGTTTCTCAATATTTCCCCGTCAGTAACGCTCCTGGTGCTGCGTGAGGCGGTCTGAAGTACCGATCACTTAAATGTGCCGGATTTAGCAAATGCTCTGTTTGACTTGTTCACCGTTAATGACTGAACCAGCAGGTCGGCACCCCGGGTCGGTTTGGGCTTTTGTTGACCCGCCTCTGTTTGGTTTTCAGGGAGGATCTTCGAAGTGAAATATTGATCTCAGCCGTTGACAGTCGAGCCGATCCAGACTCCCGTCTGAGGCCGAGCCTCAAAGGCGTTTGTTCAGAGACGGGGATATGCAAATGAGGTGTGACCTGAAAGAAAGGCCTGAGCGGCTGCTAAATGCCCCGGGGTGCCCATCAGCCCCTCTGCATTCAACCGTCGCTGCTGCGTGTGTCTCGGGATGTCTGCGTCTGGAACGAGTCGCTCAGCCTGACCAGCTGAAATCCGCCTCACTGCCTTCTGACTGTTGTCGGGGGGGGGGTCTCCAGCTGTGACTCGGTACCTGAGTCTTTAGCTCTGATGCTGCTCCTCCCCCACGGAGACGACACAGACGTCCTATCCCAAGTGATCCCAGGCTTTAATATGCATGAGCTGCTGTCTGCAGTTCACCTGTAGGACGTCACCAGAGTCATCAGGGTCCAACCTCTGGGGACCAGAAATGTCCAACTGAGACGCAACACATCCAGATGTTTGAGCGGCTGCAGCTTCTTGTACTGCAAACGCTGCTTTGATCCGTTTGGAAAGCAGGCGTTAATGATCAGAACCTTCGTGTGTGTGTGTGTGTGTGTGTGTGCGTGTGTGTGCGCGTGTGCGTGTGCGCGTGTGTGCGTGTGCGTGTGTGTGCGTGTGTGTGTGTGCGTGCGTGTGTGTGTGTGTGTGTGCGCGCGTGTGCGTGTGCGTGTGCTATTTGCTCCCTCGCTGCATTCCTCTCTGTCTGGCCCGGCTCTGAAAGCCGTGCAGAGACGGGACGGGAACATGGAGTCCTGGTCTGGAGATATGAGCCCAGCCAGTCGGTCTGTGTTCAGGGCGAGGGCCCGACCCACCAGGAGCCAGAACTAACTGATATGAGACTGGGCCAAGCGGAGCCAGACAGCCAGGCTGAGAACATGACGGGGGGTGAGAGATAATACTCGGGATGGGATGTGTCATGCGGAGATGCTCCGGTGGGAAGAAGGAAGTTTTTGTTGTGATATCAGGACTTCCTTCTCCGGAGGATAACTGGGTGGGGGGGGGGGGGGGGGGTCAGCTGAACAGAGCCCAGTTAACCCGTCAAAGGTTCCATCCACGTCCCTCCAGGCTGACGAGAATGTCACCCTGTCGTTTGTCCATTTGTAGATGTCAGAAAGTGAGAAAGGGCTTTTGATCTGGAGGAAATCTGATCTTCCCAAACGTGATCAAGACTCGACACGAACGCTCCGCCTTTCATTCAATCACTTGTGTGTTAGCTGTTAGCGCCGCGTTCAGGGTCCGGAGGACAATCCAGCTGTGGTTTGCAGATGAAACCACGCTGCAGCGTTATTTGTTTGCTGATTAATGCTTCTTTTATCTCCGTGCTGTAATTAGCATCGCGGTGCGGTTCATTTATGGCGCCGATTATAGCTCGCCACTCATCCTCCCAGCTGCTTGTTAGTTTGTTAAAACCAACACAACAATGGCGTCTCCGACATAATTACAGCTGGAAGCGGGATCCGACCCCCCACACACCCACGCCTCGGGTTTTTACTGAAACACAGGTTGCCCTTTTCAGAGACGCTGAATTAGAGCAACGTTACACAAGATGCTAAACTTACTGCGGCGCTGCTTTTATTTCCTGGTAAATTGTGATCCTGAAAGACGGAGTAACCGTGATGACGATGATGATGATGAATATATTTATATATGGGCCCGTCGGCTGCTCACAGCGTCTGCATTGTGTGGCCGCATCACAATGGCGGCGCGGCCTGTGACCCGCCGCGCCGCCGCCGGTGTCATTATGATACCAACGACTGAATAGGCCCGTCTGGGAACAACGCAGAAAGGCGCTCAGCGTCCGCCTGTCATCGCAGACTGATTATTGGCTGCATGTGTAGACGGGGGGGGGGGGGGGGGGGCATAATGAGGACGAATGTATTATTCATCTCCTCCCCTAACTACCTGCTGGCAGGTGTGCTTCTAGCAGGTCGCACCAACGATCAATGGTGGATCAATCGTGTTAATGACCTGTTTTGTGTGTGAACAGAAGTTCCCGGAGCTCAAGTTCAAGTACGTTGAGGAAGAGCAGCCCGAGGATTTCTTCATCCCCTACGTCTGGTCGCTGGTCTTCAACGCCGGAGTCGGCCTCCACTGGAGCCCGCACGGCATCGAGCTGTTCAGCATGGACTCCGGCTGAATCCGCGGCCGCCGGCGTCTTCCTCCACCACGTAGAATAAAAGACTGGCTCTGTGTGTGTGTGTGTGTGTGTGCGCGCGCGCTCTTTATACTACGTGCACGCTGTTTGGAAGTGCCTCAACCTTGTACAGAATTGCTCGTATCATAAATCCTCCTCGTCTGTGGTGAAGCTGCAGCGTCCGACCTTTATTCCAGCGAGGAGCTCAGGACGCCGGCCAATCAGACGCGTTTAACGAGAAGGTCGTACTGAAACACACCTGAGAGCTCAGGTGAACCTTCAGAGATGTCCATGAGTCTCAGCGTCGTCTCCCAAAAAGCTGCGTTGTGAGTCATCCCGTTAAGCGTTTTATTTTGAAAGGCGCCGTTCTCTGAGTTCGAGGGGTTTTGTAGAAACAGTCGTTCCCCCGTTCTTTTGTGGCCACCTTCAGTAAATATAGAATTAGTGTAATTAAAGCTTGATTTAATATTAGCAGTCAACATTGCTTCAACTTCACTGTTGCTTCCACCCCCCCCCCCCCCCCCCCCCCCCATCCCGTCTCCGTCGTTCTGACGGTAACCCGAGGCAAGAACACAAACAGGACGCCATTCAACTTCCGGGCCCGTTTTGCATAATTAGTTGCCTCTTTTTCTGAATGTTTCTTTTTATGTGTCTCTTTTTATTTTAAGTAACACACCAGCAACAAAAAAAAGACTCGAGCTTGAATCGGTTGGCTTTGCTTCCTGTGCTAAGCTAACCCAGCTGTTAGCGGTCGCCTCATATTGATCTTCTCATCCACCTGCTCCTTTGAAGCACCTCGGGTTCCGGTTGTGACCCAAACTCCAACAATAAAACGAGGACGTTTTGAGAGCGGGTGTCGTGTGAGGCGTGTTTCCTTTCCTGATCCATTCATCGATTGAGACTCCTCCTGCCGTTTGAGATTCCGGAGCGGTTTCTGGGTTTGTTGGACTCGGTTCTTCTCTATTGTGTTGATTTTCCTTCCTGAAATTCTCTCCTAAAATGAAAATGTTTGATGGAAATAAAGGCCCGTTTTCACCGCGGGGTCGTCGGGAGGTCGTGGGTGGGAGTGGCCGTCCTCTCCCTCGCTACCTGCTTCCAGCTCCATTGTGGTGCCAGATGGTGGGGGGGGGGGGGCTGTTCCTTCGTAATGTGGGGGTCACCTTACCGTCAGCTCCAGTTTCAGGTGCCGGCAGGACGATGCACGGAGCAGGGGATTCTGGGAGGGGTAGTTTATTTTGTTTAGAGCCCACCCCGGCCTCTGCGCGACCCCTGTGCGACCTCTGTACGTGCCAGGCTACCGGCGCCGTGCGGGTCCAGATCAGCGTCTGTTGAATGTGCAGAAGTAGGTCGCTGAGCCCGGTTTGCTGAAGCGGCTTCGCTGGAAGTACCGCCGGTCCCTCGTGATGTGGAACTCATTAATGGGAGCCTAACGACGATGGAAGGTCGTTAGGCTAAATGGTTTTAGGTTTAGGTCACATCAAGGGGGGGCTATAAAAATAGATAACGCTATTCCACGAGTGTCAGTCCTCCCTACGGATCCTTCACAGGAAGGAAAATTATCTTCTGAATTCCCAAAGGGCCACAAGGAAGACAACGAAGATAGCAGCTGAGCTACGTTAGCTCCTCCCACTGACCCGCCCCTCTGCTGGCGCGGCGTCCTCCGTTTGACCTTTTCTTCCACTCCTGGTCGCCGTCTTTGACCTTTTAGACGGAGCTGCTTCAACAACGATGAGATGAAGTTGGTCTCCGGTGCTCTATGGATCCTTCAGTGACATTCGCAGTCCCCAGAGGATGGACCCCGCCGAGGGTGAAGACGTTTGTGCGTCGCTGCAGGACGGCTCACTTTAAACGTTAACAGTCGCCGATCCCTTCAGCTTTCAGCGCGTTCATCCGAGAATCGTTTCTTCTTTTCCTCCTTTGACGTTTCACAGACTGAACGAGGAATCAAAGGCTTAATGAACGATGAAGATCCTCTTCATCCTCCTGCTCATCACAGTTTTGTGTGATTTGTGGTCATATAGTCTTGCGTCTGCGTCACCGATCAATATTCTCTCTCTCTCTCTCTCTTCACGCTAATGCTTCAGATGAGCTTCCGTCTTGTCTCCATCGGTCAGAGGCAGCAGCTTCGTTCACCGTCGGGGGAAATAAGAACGCCGTTTCTTTCACACACAGCCGTGACCTTTGACTCCACTGAAAGGTCAACCTGTGAAACGGATCGTTGTAGTTCTGGCTGTTTGATTGGACAGCGTGTTCCTCGGCCCCTCCCCCTCTCCATCAGGAGCACGTCCCGTTCCGTTCTTTTTATTTTTGCTGTGATATTTACCAACGGGAGTGTTTTTGCTAATGAGATATTAGATCTGGGGTGAAAATAATCTCTAATTAAAGTCGTCCAATAGTGCATTGTTCTGATCCGGGCATTAATGAGCTCTGTGCTCCGCCCCCTCCCTCCCCTGAGCGCTGAGGTTCAGACACAATAAGCTTCTTTATTTGCGTGTGACCCCCCCGTCTGGAAGCCGTCTGCGCGTCACACGCTAGTAGCGGCCGGGCGGCGCTCTCAGCATCAGTCACCCTCCTCCGCCGGGTCATGTCCACTCACCCCGTCCCCTCCTTGGACACTTCTGGGTCCCGTCTCATGTCGATCCGATCACTTTGTCCATTTCAAAATGCTGCAACATGAGGAAGATGCTCCTAAGGTGACATCGAACCCTGTTCCTGACCCAAAACCGTGGGGGGCGTCCGAAGTCTGGCCCGCAGCGACGTCTACCATTATAATGGAATCTGTCCCGCGCATCAAACGTGCTCTCAGCCGAGTTGTGCTTCTTAGTGTCACCACTAGGGGCGCCACCCGTCTTTATTGAAGATCAGCTGCTTACTCCGAATGAATCAATAAAAGAAAATGCTGATCACTAAAGACCGAATCAAAGAACCGCGAGATAGAAAGTGGGCGTGTCTTCACTTAATCATTACTTTCAGGGTTCCGATGACTCGTTTCCTTTCAGACGATTTAATTCTTCTTTTCCAGTGAGGGGGGGCTCATAACCTGCTGTCCCGCACGTCCGCGCAGGCAGGGATCTGTGTGTGTGTGCGTGTGCGCGTGTCCTGTCGGGCCTGATTGTTCCCAGACCACCTCAGAAAGCTGCGCAGTCCTCCCGGCCGTTTGGCTCTGGCTTGCGCGGCGCCAGCGGGAATCCTGGGACAATGCGGTGATGACCCCCCCCCCCCCCCCCCCAGCACGCACTCTACCCCGCACGTCTCTCCCATCATCATTAACAACCCCCCCGCCCCCCAGCAACACTGGCTCCCTGGCATATTAACATACTGCTGTCTGTCTGGGGAGCAGAAGGAGACTGGGAGGAGGAAACGCATGCGGGGGGGGGGGGGGGTGTCTCTCTCCTGCTCTTTATTAAAATCTTTAAATGTATATTATTACACATTTTTTCTGGTGTCTGGTTTGTATGACGACATAAATTGACGGACCTGCCTTGAAGGCAACAAAGAGGGCAAATTTACTCGCGAGGATTTTCTGCTGCAGGCTCGTTTCTCTGAGTTCAGGTTATTTTACCCCAAGCTTAGTCTCGCAGGTACACGATCGATCGACACTCCCGAACCAAATGAAAGTTCTTAATTCCCACCCTGAACAAGGTCACGATGTTTACCGGAAATATCTCCGATCAATATAACAAAATATCGGTGTTTTCCTCCGTTGAATAATTTTCTTCATTTACACTTTTAGCATTTGTGGTTTAAAATAAATAAATTCGATATTGTTAATACAATCCTATTAAACTCTTTATTCAGGACAAAATGTTTTTACGTGTTTCCAACTTAACGGGATTTAACGGAAATAACGCGTCATCCCGTCTCGACTCGAAGCTTCTTCTGGGAAACGTAACTTTAATTTCCCATTTATTCCTCTCCCCCTCTCTGTGTGCGTGTGCGTGTGTGTGTGCGCGCGCGCGCGCTCTGCTTGATCTGTTGTTTGCGCAACACAATCACATTTCTTTTAAGCGACAGGGTGTCTAGACGCACACGTGACCGGGCGCGTCAATGCGCACTGGAGACGGAGCAAGGGCACCCGATCCATCCGCCTCGCTCCCCGACGGAGCGCATTTCTCCCCCCTCCCGAGGACTCTCCGGTTGTGCTCCTTCCACGCGCAGCCACCGGAACTTCGCGTGAGGCTCCAGGTTGGATTATCGGACTTTGAGGGATTCGGTTCACGGCTCCGGTGCGCGGACGGAACTCGAGGGTCTCCTGGCTCGGATTCACTCCTGGGTCGGAGCTCGTCTCTTCGGGCTCGTTTTTTTTGCCTTCAGACCCCCCCCCCCCCCTCTGCAGCGGAGCGGCGTCTCTAGTCGATAACGGATAATAATAATAATCAAAAAGCCCACGCCGGCCTCGTGGAGAGCCCCGCTCTGTGCGTCGGATCAAGGCTTCTGTGGATTAATCCTCCTCCGCTTTTTATGGATCTTTACGCGCGGCCTCGATCTGTCCTCGTTTCCACTAATGCGCAGAGGAGAGAGAATGTTTTGAGAAGGCACCGTTTCTTTTTTGGAAGGTTTCGGTTCACGGCTCCAACGCGCTCCGGTCCCTGCTGCGGGGGCTGCGCGGCGCGACCCGCAGAGGCTCGTCCCGGACGCCTTGCGTGTGATGATTTAACCCGGACACGCGGCTGACGGCTCCGTGCGTGGATCGCGTGGATCTGGCGGATGCTCCGGATTTCCTCCGCGTGTCGAGCTGCCCGGTTCTCCAACGCGTTTTCTCCGGCTGCGCGTCACCGCCTGGACTCGGATCCCGGAATCTTCATGATTTGCGGACACCATGCTCGTTTCTTAGCCGGGAAACCCTCTTCTCGTCCCGCATGTTTAGGACCAAACGATCGGGGCTCGTCCGGCGACTCTGGAGGAGCCGCGCGCCCGCGGAGGGCGACGGGGAGGCGGATAGAGGGACGCACGGCAGCGGGGGCTGCTGCATGGGCAAAACGGCAAAGGTGGCCAAGTCCAGCGCCGGGTCGGAGGCCGAACTGAAGGCGCTGACCCACAACACACTCCGGAAGATCAAAGAGAAACACTTGGAGGTGCTTTTGCAGGCGGTGGAGTCCAAAGGGGGGGCCCGAAGCCCCTGCCTGCTCCTGCCGGGCAGAGTGGACGCCAAAGTGGGTCAGCAGTCCTACCCCCTCCCGATGCTGCTCTACAAAGTGTTCCGGTGGCCGGACCTCCGGCACGGCTCGGAGCTCAAGCGGCTGTCCTGCTGCGAGTCCTACGGACCGGCAACCCGGAGCTGCTGTGCTGCAACCCGCACCACGTGAGCCGGCTGTGCGAGCTCGGTGAGTCGGTCCGCCAGAACCGGAACCAGAACCGGAACGTAGATCACAGCCGCGGTCGTTGGGTCAAATCAATTAGCCGCTGATTAGCCCAGTTGAGTGACGTCACCGCCTGGCCGGCTCGTCTGTGTGACGTCATGTTTTTATCTGTCATGTTTTATGGGTTTTTTTCTTCTTATCTCTTTTATGATCGTGTTTTTAAGAACCTAGAATCCGGTCCGTCTGGACAGTTCGGACCGGAGAGCAGCGCCGGTACCGGTGCCGGTACCGGACGAGTCTTTAACGTTTCACAATTGGAACTTCCAAAGTGCATCCCGGGTTTTATAATCTTTCCAGAGTGAAGTTTCCAGCGCCTGTGTGTGTGTGTGTGTGTGTGCGTGTGCGTGTGTGTCTGTGCTTACTTGGCGTCTCCTATCTCAGTCTGTCCCAGACGCTGATAGTGCCCCCCCCCCCCCTCGGCGCCAGGCGGCCCCGGTTTATCTGCCTGCCAGTGAAAGGCAATCGGCCCGCGGGCCGCCGGACGGAACCTCCTCCCAGAAGACGCTTTTTCTCATCCTCTCTCTCTCTCCTCCGTGCAGAGTCTCCTCCTCCTCCGTATTCACGCTACCCCATGGACTACCTTAAAGCGCCAGGTGAGCCTCGTGCGTTTCTACTCTCCTCAGCACACGCATGTTTGGGCCGACCCCCCCCCCCCCCCCGCGGTGCACCCGTGTGGGAGGCGGCTGCAGGTTCGGGTGGGATTCATGGTGGCGTTGGACTGGCGTCCGGGGCAAAGCAGCAGAGATACCCGGCGTGTGATTCCACCCAGGGAGGGGGCGTTTGTTTGCCCCCAATCAGCTTCCTGTCCCACATCTGTCCGTCTGCCCGCCCGTGCAGGGAAAGCCGGGAGAAAGTCGCCCTCAGCGACGGGAAGCAAACAGGAAGTCGTTGCCGCTGCAGCTGCGGATCAAAGCCGCCGTCGCTCAGTCGTTTTCAGGTCGCTTTCATGTTCCTGAAAAGCGTTTTTAGATTTCAGCCTCGTGTGCAACAGAGGAAACGTCTCTGTGAAGAAACCGGCGGCGTCTTTGTTCAGATGGAAACCCGAGCGGCGTTCCTCTCGTTATTCCGTACGGAAACAGACGAGACAGGAAACGCGTCTTCGGGTCGCGTCTCGTCTCTGAAGCGGACTTTTGTCACATTGAGGCCGATGAGAGATGAAGGATGCTCCTCATCTTCGCCATGTTTGTTTTATGCTGAGCACAATCACGTTAGCTCGTTAGCTAGCTGCTAGCTTGGTGTTGGAACTGGCCTACGTCCCGCCCTACTGGGAGACCGGGGTTAGCGGTGGAGAACGGAGCCACGTCGGAACGTTTACGGCGAGCGGCTCTCCGGACTCGGGGGCGACGCCAGAAACACTCGGACAAGTTCTCCTGATGCTTGAACAGGAGAAAGTCATTTTGGGTTTCTGTTGATGATTTATTGGGGGGGGGGTTGCTCTTCCTGGACCGGGAGCTTGTCTGCGCGGCGCTAACGTTCCCTCTGCCGCAGTGGATTATGGGGGATTATCGGGGCTGTGAGCGACTCGCCGTCGTCAGCGTCTTCATTAGGCATCGATTTCACTGGAATGATTGATGATCTCACAGCTGCTGCGTCGCCTCCTCACACACGCACGCACACACACACGCACACACACACGCACACACACGCTCTGCTAATTCAGCGTCTTCCTCTCCTTCAGACTCTCCAGACTCCGGACCTTCATCCTGTGACACCGGAGGAACGACGTACTCGGCCCCCGTGGGGCTCTCAGGTAAATGGACGTCCTCCTTGTCCCCGTCCTCCTTGTCCCCGTCCTCCTTGTCCCAGTCCTCCTTGTCCCCGTCCTCTCCCGTGCATTCCTCCCCACACACTCCTCCCTCCCTCCATGCTGACGATGACGAGGCAGTGATTCTGGAGGCCCCCGCTTCCCTCCGTAATAAAATAAAGACGCCAGGAGGAAGGAGGGCGGCGTGTTTACCCCCCCCCCCCCCCCCCCCGGCTCTTTGAACAACGCACCCCTCTTCTCTGTTTCCTCTTCTCGTGTTGTAATGGAAGACAAACACGCTTTGAGAATAAACGCTTGTAAAAGACAAGCGAGTGTTTGTGGACGCTGCTCGGGGTTCCTTTCTTCCTCCCCTTCGTCTTGCAGGACATTTCCTGTAGCTTTTCCTTTATGATCGCTTCGGTTCGCTCGTCTTCCTCGCCCAACGTCGTGTCCACGGGCTACAGAACAAGATGGCGTCCGCAAGGACGGGTTTGCTCCCCGGCGTCTCAGATGGTTCTTATTACCGAGCCTTTACGGCCTGTTTTATGTCTGTTGGTGTTGGCTGCCCGTTTCCCCCTCCTTTGTCTGGTGGGGGAGGGGGCTGGGTTCCTCTGTGTACGTGCACGTGCATGTGTGTGCGTTTCAGGTGCATGCACAGATTGTAGCCGTGATTATTGGAACAGACACCAGCCTCTCCTCCTCTTCGCTCCTCTTCAGTCGTCCTCATGAACTTTAAAGTCACATTTTAGACCAAGTTCAGTGAAACCCCAGAGCCCGAGTCCTGCCAGGCGTCCCTCCCTCAGCGAGGCGCACCCCCCCCCCCCCCCCCCCCGTTTTCCTTCCTGTTGAGGACGACATGGCAGCCAGCCGTAGGACGGGATAGGTAGGACGTCCCGGGGCGGGACGGGTGAAGCGTTTTGTCCTCGGGATTTCTCCGACAAGCCACAAAAGGCGGCTCCTCCGTTCCTGCCCCCCCCTCCCCCCCCGGGGGGGGCTGACAAAAGAAACATGGCCGTCCCGGAGGCCTGCCGCTGACCTTCTGATTCACTCGCTCTGCCCTTTTTATGTTCTCCTCCCGGCGAATGTACAGAAAGGAAGGGAGGCGGCGGGCGAAGACGCCGAGTCAGCGCAGTCGCGTCCTTGCTTTGTGTTTGCTGCAGTGGAGTTAAGAAGCCGCTGGCGTGGAGAAACGGCGTCGCCGGCCTCCGTTTGAAACTCATTCATCCCAACAAGCCGTCCAGACGGTGCCGAGGAGTCGAGGTTAAAGATAACGTCCTCCTGTCCCGTCTCCCCGTCTCTATTTATCCATCACGCCCCCTCCAGGCCGTCAGGGGTTACGTAAGCTGCGACAGCGGCAGGCGCAAATGCAAACCAGGCTGCCGGCCAGGCTGCCGGCTCACGTCATCAGCCTGGAACAGAGCGCCGAGCAGCGAGGAGCTGGACGACTCCGGGCCCGACCCCCCCCCCCCCCCCCCCCGGGACCTGGACACCGACCAGGACGGGGTCCGGACTGCGGCCATCAAGCCTCGGGCAGCGTCCATGTAGTGCACCGGGTGGTTGTTGTGTCAAATCCCTGCTGCGTTCCCTCCCTCGATCGGAGTCGAGAACCAAAGAGAACCAAAGAGAACCACAGAGAACCAAAGAGAACCACAGAGAACCACAGAGAACCACAGAGAACCAAAGAGAACCAAAGAGAACCAAAGAGAACCACAGAGAACCAAAGAGAACCACAGAGAACCAAAGAGAACCACAGAGAACCACAGAGAACCAAAGAGAACCACAGAGAACCAAAGAGAACCACAGAGAACCACAGAGAACCACAGAGAACCACAGAGAACCACAGAGAACCACAGAGAACCCCCCAGTTGTCGTGTAGCATCAGTGTGTGTGTCGTGGCGTGCCTGTTGGTGCCATCAGGGACTGGCCGGTGTGAAACCGGATCTGGCCGGGCTGCAGTGACACGTACGCACACATGCACTTTTTCCTCTCACACACACACAGATAGAATGACCCGGTGAGAGCCCTGGCGCACGGCCGACTGTCACGCAGGCGCTTCCTCCCACTGCAGGTTAAATTTAGGCGCCGTTGTATTCTTACACCAGCAGCCGGCAGACAGTCGGCCGGCCAGTCAGCAGGAGAGCCGGCCTCCGGCGGGGGCTCCGGCCTCCAGCGGGGGGGCTCCGGCGGATTAAGACGAGTCCTGGCTCGAGGAAGCTTTTACCTGTGACAGGAAGTGAGGTTTAAAGCGTGCAGCGCCGGGGCTGCACCGCAACCGTAGATCTCTTTTTGGA
>NC_090915.1:1943845-1978244 GCF_040956055.1 Brachionichthys hirsutus | reverse complement strand
AAAGCTCGAGTGGGAGGAGAGGACAGTGAGGACATGTCCCTGAACGTCTCGTGTCCCTGAACGTCTCACAGTAAATGCCAGTCGGATGGACTCCACAGGAAGTCAAAGAGGACTGCGTCCGACCCTGCAGGAAGCACGTGCGTCACCCACCCGTGGGAGTCCATCGTGTTGGCGGCCCATATGTCTGTCCCGAGGATGTCCAAGGAGCCGTCTCTGGTCCCGTTCTAGACAGCAAGGAAAGGAAGTGACGCGTCAGCAGGCACCGCGTGACCCGAAGCGACAATCAGCAGGATGAAAAGAGACGACCGATCACACCCAGAACCAGAACCGGCACCAGCGTGTACCGACGAGCAACCCACGGCCGTCCTGCGGAGGACGCGTTGACATAAACGTCCCCGACGTCCACCGGTACCTTGGCGGGAGCGTTAAACTGATTATTTCTGCCTCTGCTGCCGGAGCGCGAGCCGGATCCTGGTCTGGATCCAGAACTGGGCCTGGAGCCGGTACTGCCGTTGCTGCTGTGCTCCCACTCGTCCTGGAGGGGGGGGGGGAGAACAGCTGACATAAAGACTCCCGCTTATCTTTGATCACCGATCAATACATCACACTGCTGCAAAAGCAATTCATTATAGACACACACACACACACACACACACGCACACGCGCACGCACGCGCACACGCACACACACACACGCACACGCGCACGCACACGCACACGCACACACACACGCACACACACACTACAGCTGATTGAAGGCGTGTTTGTGGGTCGGGAACAGCTTTGATGAAGGATCAATAAATTGATGACAGCATCTTCTTTATCTCCAGAGTAAAACATTAGAGCAGAGTCCAACCCCCCCCCCCCCCCCCCCCCCGCCCCGGATCAGGGGCGTGGTGGGGGGCACACACTTACAGGCTTGAAGGAGCCCCTCCCCCGTGAGGACGTCCAGCAGCCGTCCTTCCTGTCGTTGCAGTCGTCTGTCCACTGAGGGAGGACAGACACAGAAGGGGAGACGCTTCAGCACCACCGGCGCCTGAGTGAGAGCCAGCGACACGATAGAGGCGTCGGGTTCTGACCTGTGGTATCTTGTCGCTGCAGTCCAGGTCCCCGTCCCCGTCCCCGTCCCCGTCCGCCTTGTCCCCCAGTAGCCCCTGCACCTGGTACTCCAGCACGTAGCTGTCGATGAAGCGCTCCAGCTCCTCGATGTCCTGCGAGCGCGTGCTCCCTGCTTCGGAGGACGCCGACGCCACCGACGAGCTCTCCATGGTGGCCGGAGGACGGGGGGGGGGGGGCGGGATGTTACCTGTGTGAGACAGAAGAGGAAGGGACAGAAAGATTCAACTAAATCAAAGTCGACTGATTCCGTTACACAACAACCGAACTGTAAGAACATTAACCCAAACATCCGAGACAGGAGAGGGAGTCTCTCAACCCCCCCCCACCCCACCCCACCCCCACCCCCCCACAGCGAGAGCTGCTAAGACGTCTAATCTGGGCTGCCCCCCGCTGGCTGGATTAACTACTCTACACCTGGGTTTCAATAACATTTGGAATAATCTACGCACGGAGGAGCAGCAGCCTGATGATCACCGATCAACGTGTGTGTGTGTGTGTGTGTGCGTGCGTGTGTGTGTGTGTGTGTGTGTGTGTGTGTGTGTGAGACACCTGGTCTGCTTGAATATCAACATCAAAAAGACGAGCAAAACGTAAATGTAAAAACGAGGCTCCGGCTTCGTTGTGGAATCAGGCCGGGATGAATGTCCTGCCATGTCTCATTTAGCCCCCCGATAGGCAGCCATTGGGGGGGGGGGGGGGGGGGTGTGCATGCGTGTACACAAAAACAAAAACAATCCGAACATCGTTCCGTATCAGTCACAACAACACAAAGCCGTGTGTGCGCCTCCACGCCCCGGTGTCCGCGTGTCACCGGCAACAATGGTGACGCAACAACTGCGGCTAGCCAGCCGGCTAGCCTCAGCTAGCTCCTCAGTAAGTCACAATAGTAAACACTGCCGCCCCGCCCTCAGGTGTAGCTAGCAGGTGTAGCTAGCAGGTGTAGCTAGCTTGTGTTCAAACTGTGACCAGGTCCTCCAGAACCACAACAAAGGCTAACGGCTAATCCGCCCCGCCTCCTAGAACTACAGCAGCCCCACGAACCGGACTCGAACCGGTTTAAAGGGGGAAACGCCCTCACCCGGAGTGGGATTCTGCCTCCTGCGGGACCAGGGTTCACCTCCGGGGGGTCAGATCCTTCGTGTCATGGGAACGGTCCTCCAGAAGACGCGGATTAGCTTGATGCTAGCGCTCCGCCGTCCCAGACCGAGGGGAAAGGGAATGCAGGAATGTGACGTGCAGTCCGCTCTGCTGGCAGCGATGACACGTGCGCGCAGAGAGAGAGACGCATTATGGGACATGTAGTTTGTCCCGTCAGGCTTCATTCTGAGGGTATAATATGTGACCTTTAAGGGAGTGGGGGGGGGGCTGTTTCTGTCTAACCCTAACCCAATTACATGAAAATACATATATAATATAATATATAATATTATACACATATGTAATATAATATAATATAATACAGACTATTGAGGGCATGGAATTGTCCCAGTGTCCATGGCTACTCTGTCTCGCAAGTCTTGTCCAGGACTTTCTGAAGAAAGAAAGAACGTCTCGGATCAGGGCATGTTGATGAGGCAAAGGAAGAACTCATTGACAATATGCTCAAGGACATAATTAAGGTCCTACAATATTTACCGGGCATCCATTCAACACAGCAAAAGTGCGTCACGCCGCCCACAGCTCTGTGACGTCATCCCTCGGCCTTGTGATGACATCACAGAGCTGGATGACTTCTTAAAACACACGTTTGTTTTATACCATCGAATCCTATTTCTCAGCTTAAACTCCACGTCACAGAATAAAACATGTACAGTGGAAAGCTGCCGCAGAAGCTTTCCGGCGCAGTCGCGACCCCTTGTGGACGTTGTGAGAACTGCGTGTGGATCGAACCAGCGTCGAGTCAGTAAACAGATCAGACAGGCTGGTGTGCAGCTCCAGATGGCCCCCGCCAGGCTAATTCACTATCATGGGGTCCTGCAGGTTATACCCCCCCCCCCCCCCCCAAACACACACACACACACCAGAGGGATGGCACCAAAGCACCAATTAGCAGCAGAGAGGGCGCATGATGACATTTCCGTGTGCTTGTGGCCTGGGCAATTCGGTCCCGTTATAAAAGGCAAAACCATAAACGTGGAATTAGGCCGTTTACAGGCCCTGCAGCGCTTCAGGTCACAGACCCCCCCTCCCCCCCAGCAGGAAGCTGCTCTCACTGGGGGAGGGGGGTCCTGATGGGGCCGGAGGCAGCCTTAAGATCGTTTGGACAGGACAGTGAGGAGGGACAGAGCAGAGAGGAGGGGGTGAGCATGTCTGTCTGGGTGACACACACACACACACACACACACACACACACGCACACACACATGCTAACAGTCTAACCCAGGGGTGGGCTAACTTTTTGGCTCGCGGGCCACAATAGGTTCTAAAACTTGACAGAGGGGCCGAACCAAGATCAGACGGATGGAGTATTTGTGTGAGCTAATATAAATGACACATGAAAGCTATTGCATTAAAGGATTTGGCCTTTTACAGGTAGCATTACAGGGAAAAGGTCAAATGAATGAGGTTTAATTATAATACAATTTTATTTAATGATATCATTTGGACAAGTTTGGCGGGCCGGATTAAAAAGACCAACGGGCCGCATATGGCCCCCGGGCCTGGGTTTGCCCATGTCTGGTCTAACCAGTAGGTGGGGGTGACAGACAGACCATGGGACTGTTAAACCGATCTACTGAACCCAGAGCTGCTAAACTGAGCAATAAATACAATTAAAAGTAAAAAACACACAACGCGAACACACAACGCGAACACACAACGCGAACACACAACGCGAACACACAACGCGAACACACAACATGAACACACAACGTGAACACACAACGTGAACACACGACGTGAACACACAACATAAACACACAACGTGAACACACGACGTGAACACACACACATCCACTGATGTAAACGTTTCCTCTCAGAAACACTCCAGCGGTCGACCTGACCCCATCCTGCCCCCCCCCCCCCCCCCCCGATGAACCGCGGCACAGAGCGTCTCCAGCTCCAGGCTGAACGCCCGCCTGCCCGATGGCGAGCACCCGTTGAGTAGGTGGGTCCGCTGAAAGGAAGTGGGAGAGGTGGGAAGAGGGCAGATGGAACGCAGAAGGAAGTTCACCAGCGACACGTAAAGTAGAGCGAGAGGGAGGGGGGCGGGGGGGGGGGCAGAGTGGTGGGAGAGAGGAAGACGAGCGGTCAGAGGATGAAGGGTGAGGGATGGAAGGAGGTGAGAGAGGTGCCAGGTACCAGAGGGAGGGGTGAGAGAGACACCGACAGAGGCGGGGTAGGTGACAGGTGGGGGGGGGGGGGGGTTGCAAGGTGAGCACGATGACCTTCCACAGCGGTCCCGTTGCTCGGAGCAGAGGCGTTTGTGTGTTTCCTGTTCCTGCGTCGGCCTGGAGGCACTTTCATCGCCCCTCGCGTCGCCATGGCAGCGGGCCACCCTCGCCCAGCCCTGCTTTATGGGCCGTGTGGGCACGCCGCGGTCGGGGCCCAATGACGACAGGAACATTTACCCAACGTGACATCTGAACAGACCCTACATTGATCACCAGTAGCTCCGCCCCTTCTGATGGAGCGTTTGGGTTACATTCAGAAGCCGTCCTTTCGGAGTTTTCTCAAGGTTTGGGTTCACTCCTTCCCTGGTGTGTGTGCGTGTGTGTGTGTGTGTGTGTGTGTGTATGTGGTGCTGGTCGCTCATTTGAAGGCGGGGCCAGCTCAGAACGCTGGCGAGCCGCTCTGGGACGGTCGGGATGCTCCGAGACATTCCCGTCGCTCCGGGCGGCGCGGAGGCGAGAGTCCTGTTTGGGTCTGTCCCGACACACAACCGACATTTATGTGAATACAAATACACTCAGAGTGCGACACGCCCATACTGTATGTGCAACACACACACACACACACACACACACACACACACACCACTTCATGCTGAATAACATCAGTGTGAATGCACACAAACGCACATCAATTCACTGTTTGCACGGATTTGTAAAGACAGGCGTGCACGCCAACGCTCACGCTCGTAGACACACACTCGCAGACACACACTCGCAGACACACACTCGCAGACACACACTCGTAGACACACACTCGTAGACACACACTCGCAGACACACACTCGTAGACACACACTCGTAGACACACACTCGTAGACACACACTCGTAGACACACACTCGTAGACACACACTTGCAGACACACACTCGTAAACACACACTCGTAGACACACACTCGTAGACACACACTTGCAGACACACACTCGTAGACACACACTCGTAGACACACACTCGCAGACACACACTCGTAGACACACACTCGTAGACACACACTCGTAGACACACACTCGCAGACACACACTCGCAGACACACACTCGCAGACACACACTCGTAGACACACACTCGTAGACACACACTCGCAGACACACACTCGTAGACACACACTCGTAGACACACACTCGCAGACACACACTCGCAGACACACACTCGTAGACACACACTCGCAGACACACACTCGTAGACACACACTCGTAGACACACACTCGTAGACACACACTCGCAGACACACACTCGTAGACACACACTCGTAGACACACACTTGTAGACACACACTCGTAGACACACACTCGTAGACACACACTTGTAGACACACACTCGTAGACACACACTCGTAGACACACACTCGTAGACACACACTCGTAGACACACACTCGCAGACACGCACAGCATTTATTCTCAGAGTGAATCCCTCCCTGATGACCGGTTAGGGGAAGTCATTCTACAGATGATTTACTGTCCCACCACCGGGGCACGACTGTAATTACCCCCCCCCCCCCCCCCCCCACACACACACACACACACAGGCACAGAGGAACACACACATAATTACATACACAGTCACACAGCACAAGCGCGCACTTACTGCTCACATGTACAAGGCGTGTGTACTCACATGTACAAGGCGTGTGTACTCGCATGTACAAGGTGTACTCATGGAGACAGATGAAAAACATGGACACCTTGATGAAGACAACACCTGTCTGTTCTCAGTCGCAGGACGAATTATTGGAACTTTTGTCTTATTTTATATATATATATATATATTTGTTTTTTATTCAGTTAAATAAAAATAAAAATAATTCTATCTATTCTGTAAAACCAAATTCAGACCAACTGTGTTCATGAGAATATAATATGTTAATAAAACTAATGGATGGAAATTTAATCAGTGAATTCAGAGCGTTTTGTTTTGAAATAAAGAAAAAACATTTAAATTAAGGTGGTGAATTTTTAACAAATATTGGATTTGAATTTTTTCCTAAATTCACAGAAGCCTGGAGATTTGAATATTCAGATCCTGAACGCTTTTACAGAAATAGACGGTTGGCTCTGAATTCCTGTTATGATTTTGAGTTCCTCTTCATCATGAACTGATTGTCCCGGGTGGGGGGGGGGGGGGGGGGCGTCCCCTCGACCAGGACCACGAATCTGCTGCAGATGATCCACCTGATCTTCCTCGCGGCCTCAGACCTTCGCCTTCCCCTCCTCTACTGCCCTCGTCCTCAGCTGAGCCGCCTTCCTGCCCCGCTCTGATTTGTCACTCTCAAACCTGCAATTGTAGTCAAGGCCAAATATAGGGGTGGGAAAGCTGGGGGGGGCCGTCCATGTGTCACACAACAAAGCCCCGCACAAGGGTGTAGCCCTCTCCCTTCCATCCTCCCACCTAACCGCCCGCCACCGCCTCTGTGTGTGTGCGTGTGTGTGCGTGTGTGTGCGTGTGTGGGTGCGTGCGCAGTGAGGTCCGGGCCCTCCCCACCCTTCTCCCCCCTCGCTGCTTTATTTGGAGTGTTTCAGAGATTTGTGAGCCGGTACTCCTCCCGTCTCCGACACTGACCTTCATCCCCCCCCCCCCCCCCTCTACATTCCTCCCACATTAACTGACTGACTTAGAGGAGCGTGGAGGAGATGTCCCGGCGCCGGGCAGGAGGCCGCCGGCTCCATGATGGACATATCGTCGGATCCATATTATCACACAGGAGGAGGGATCCTTTGGAAGCAGAATGAAATGGGGTTCAGACCGGAGAGAATCGATCCCTGAAATAATCCCATGAATGCTTTATCAGCAAACAAACAACAAACAAACAAACAACAAACAAACAAACAAACAACAAACAAACAACGGCGCTCATCAATAAATGTTTCTTCTTCTTGACCGTTGCTATATTTTGTGCTTCCTGTGCAGGCCCTACTCCCAGCCTCAGAGTAACGTGATGTTCCTCTGCCCTGTGATGGAGCTCCAGGTAACACCTCACCTGAGTGCACACACGCACACACACACACACGCACACACACTCACAGGGAGTTCAGTCTGCGTTGAGGTGCAAGACGCCACCCGTGCGTTTTCATTTTCACCTCCCCCCCCCCCCCCACCATGACCCTCTGCGCTGGCAACACGAGCTGGCCCCCTGCTGCCCGGCGCTCCTGCCACCTCCTCCCCTCCCCTCCTCTCCTCTCCTCTCCTCTCCTCGCCTCTCCTCTCCTCTCCCTCCGTTCTTTCCTAAACTTTCATCGTGTCCCGTATAAAGACGAGAGACGACTCGTCCTCATCCAGGAGCGAAACGCAACAAACGTTAGCAAACACAAAGCTGGGATTCTCCTCCTCTCCTCTCCTCTCCTCTCCTCTCCTCTCCTCTCCTCTCCTCTCCTCTCCTCTCCTCTCCTCTCCTCTCTCCTCTCCTCTCCTCTCCTCTCCTCCCCTCCTCCACACCAGCGGTCCGGTAATGCACTTGTGTTTACAGGTACACTTTTAATTGGTGTTGAGCTTCAGACTTTATCCGATAATAGTGCCACTCTGTGGGTCGTCAGCGGCGTGTGTGTGTGTGTGTGTGTGTGTGTGTGTGTGTGTGTGTGTGTGCGTCTCATCAGCTGATGAGGTGTTTACAGGGCTCAGTCTATAGCCTGGAGGGAGCCCGAACACACTCTGGTTCCAGCCACCACACACGACAGTAATTGGCCTTTTCACACTGCATAAGCTTCATTACCTGCCCCCCCCCCACCACCCCACCACCACCACCACCCCACCCCGATTTGCAATGCAAAAAGCAACGTAGAGACGGTGAATACATAAACACTTTAGTTTGGGTTCAGGGAGCAACTCCTCATCGCGCCTCCACGTAGGAAGGAGATTCAGTCATCAAATATTCACCTCCATTAAAGCACCAATGCTGCTCCCTCATTAAAACCTCATTAATACCTCATTAATACCTCATTAATACCTGCCAGACACTATCAAATAATCGGAAAAATACTCAGCATTATTCAGGAGTATTTTTTGCTAATTAAAATTAAAGTATTTAATATTCCAACCCTGATATTTGGCTTTTAAATCCAGCTTCAGCTGCTTTTCGCCTTTGATCTTACAGGTTGCTCAACTTTAACCCGCAGAATGTTTCTCCAGCGATGCTTCGCGGTGATCGGTTCTCTCTGCGTAGAAATACCGAGCGGCTTTTTCTTCTGGAACCACAGAAACTATAAAAGAGCAAAACGTTAGAATTAATTCACAGCGGTGGGAACGGAATGAATTGAAATCCGGCTTCTCGACGTTCACCCCTGTCGTCATGGCGACTTCACGCATGCTGCTTCAGCGTGTCGCTGAAACGGGCTGACCAGAATCAGTGTGACATTTTGTGTTGAATTTGTGTCTTCACTTGTGTCATCTTAAAATCTGACTAGATATAGATAAATATATAAACTAGATAATAGAGATAGAAAGATAGTTGTTAATCTTTGGGGAAGACTCCCTCAGGGAAAGTAAAATAATACATTTATTGACATAATCCTAGACCTTTATTGTCTTAAAATCTGATTTCTGTCTTAAACCACACTTTTATGAAATTAATTCTGACTTTTGACTTAAAATCTGAAATGTATTGTCTATTATTGATTTAAATCTGACTTTTACTTTACTGTCTTAAAATCAGACGAGCCTCCTCTCCTTTATTTATGTGGCACATGAGTGAAATTTAAACATGATTAATTATCTATACTTGGAGGTTCAATTCATTTTAATTGATTACATTATTTTCTAAAGAAGCTGTGTCTGGTTCTGACTCCTCCCACATGGCTCAGATTTCTCGTTAAATGCAAACATTTTTAATTTTAATTTTATTATTATTATTTGTAAAGTCCCATCCTTGCACCCGAGTACTTATTCCAGCAATCGTTTAATCTCCCTTAAACAATTATAAATGGGAATAAATATCAAAAACACAAACATATTACTGAATGATCTTCATGATGGCTTTGGTTTTTCCTGGGTTCTTCAGTGGACCCGTCGGCCCATTAACCCCTCCTGCTCCTCCTATATGACAGCGCCGAGGCCATATGTGGCCCCTAATGGGCATAGGATGTGAGGGGGGGGGGGGGGGCTATTTCAGGCTGAGCAGGGCTAACTGGCTGGACGGAGACAGCCAGGAGGCGCAGTAATGGTCAGCTTCTCCTGGGGTCTGAGGGTGAGGTCGACGCCGCCGGGCTGGGTGTCTGGAGGAGAAGCATCGGAAGGAGCGGGAGGAGGATGGGAGGAGGAGGAGTGAAGGGAGAAGGGAGGCGTTAAAAACAAAGACAAGACGACGTTCTGCTGACGAGACACAGCGTTCAAAATGAGTCCGTCTGAATCCAAACTCAACGAACATCAGATCTAACCTGTTAAAACGTGATGCTTCTTTAAACCGGATCTATAATTATCATTAGAATGAGAGAATTCATTCATTCATTGTATAATTATAATCAATGCATCGACAAAAACTGCTGAAAAATCATGCAAAGAGAAAATTCCAGAGACAGAGAAACATGAACAGAGCTGGAGTCATAGATGATGAAGCAAGGCCTCCGAAGTCAGTTATTGATCAACCAATCAATGCGCCGATTAGATTATAAACCACGAACTCCATGATGATCAAAACAAATCTGCCAAAAATCAAACTGTGAGGATCTAAATACGGAACGACGTGAACTATCAGTTGGACTTTAACACACACACACACACACACACACACACACACACACAGTAATCTAAAGGGGCCATCGGTGTGTCTGCGGAGTGGAAAGGCCCTCCTCAGTCCTCACAACCACCTGAGACGCTTCAACGGTCCTGACCCAGAAACTCGGAAACACCACAGATAAACATTTATCCTCCTCATCGTCTGTGGAAACATCAGAATGTAAAGGAGGTCACCGATCAAACGGTTCGATCAAACGGTTCGATCAAACGGTTCGGTCGGTGACCCTGGACAGTTCCAACAACGATCCGCCGTTTCAGCCAAAAGAGACGCACACCTGATCCAGGTGAGGAGGAGGCGTGTCACGCGTCGGAAAATTCAGATCAGACCCGATTTCACGTCCAGAAAGGCTCCGGTTCCCGTCATCAGAAATATATTTCACTGTAAAACAAATTCCAACTCGTAAATAAAATGAATGTTATTGTGTGTTTAATGGGGCACTGAGTCCCAGTGAGGCCTTTGGCGCCGCCGGCGAGCCGATTAGCGTGTTGAGCCTCACAGGAACACGCGTGTGGACCGGTGGCCGGAACACGTGACCGATCGTCCATTAAGTAACATCCTTCCAGCTGCAAGCGGGTCCACACCAGGAGAGCACCGGGAAAGCGGCGCCACAGCGGGAGGAGAACGCCGCTGGCACTCACGGAGGAGTAGCTGAGACAGGAAGTAAACGGAATCACGATTGTCCCGATTGGCCGTTCCCCATGTCAGACGGAGAGACGAGTCCGAAGCCCCTGCAGGGTTCAGGGTTCAGGGTTCAGGGAGAGCATCCGTGACTCGTTTCTCCGTTACCGGAGATGCTGATGCTGATGTGGGCGGGGCTTCACGTCCGGTGGCGTATGGGAAGCTGTGAGAGCAGCGATGTAAAGACGACAGGACAACTAGCAGCCAGCAGCAGATACTGACAAGAAGTAGCAAAAGGTATCCAAGTATACCAACGTGCAGTAATTGCGTATTTGATCAACCTTAAGATAGAAGTTGTACCGAGTCGTCCCGATAAATGATAATAGACGGCCACGAACATGAGGCATCGTGAGACATCACACCTGCTGACTCAGCGGCTGACATTTCTGAGCGCTTCGTAGACGCGAGCGTCGCGTTCTCCGCTGCCTCATCATCCCAACCACGGCGTCACGGGGCGAAGACGGCGATGATGAAGATGCATCGTCTACCTGCTCGCTCAGCGCGGTGTGGGGGGGTCTTCTCTCAAACGCCGAGCCACCCGCCGAGTGTGGGTTCTGTCACTCACTAGGGTCACCTGTTGGGTTGCCAGGCAACCTGACCGCTGTCACCTCGAGCCAAGAGTGTTGACGCTCACGCCTCTGCGCGACCTTTGAAGCGTGAAGACGAATTAAAGATGGAGGCTTCGTCGGAGCGTTAACGTTACTCCCATTCCATTCCAGGGTGGCACACACACACGCACACACACACACACACACACACACACATTAACACACGTTCAACTTCTTTCTGTTTGTGAAAAGGAGTGCGATCGATGGAGCCGCAGCCGAGCGCAGGGAGACGCGGATCGGCGTGCGGCTGGGCCCTGAGCGAGATGCTGATAGGTCACCAGGTCACACACCCACCCACTCCTCGTTTCCCACAATGCACCGCCGACGCGATGGAGCGCAACCGGAGGTGGGCGGAGCTCTTCAAGGTGAGGCTTGGGGTTAAAACGTAGTTTCATTATCGGTTTCGTACATGTGCTGAGTATTAGTACTGCGTGATGCAGTACAACACGTAGTACAGCAGTGTGTAACGGTACTCTGCTTCCTTGCCAATAATAGTTATAGGCGCTTATTTATATCACACTTATTTTGCCAGAAAATAAAGTTATGTTCTTTCTTTAAACTCGTTATGCTTTGCTTCAACGGCGCCGAACACGGACCGGTCCGGTTCGCCAGGTACGCCAGGTACGGCAGGTACGAGGCCAACCTTTAATCAGTGTGTGTGTCTCTGCATTTGTGCCAGTGTGTGTGAGTCCCCGCGAGTGAAACCTATTTTTAAATGACGAAAATTGCTTTAAGGGGCGCACAACATGATTGGCCCCCGCCGGAGTCGCTGCAATTGTTCTCGCCGTGTCCCAATTTTGTCAATTTTATTTGTCAGCTTCAGGAGGACGGTTGTTAGGAAGCTGAAGTGCTGAAGCTGCGTCAGCGACAGCGGCTGGGAGTCTCTCGGAACAACTTCGCCTGTTCGTGAGCGAGAGCCATCACGATAACCCCCCCCCCCCCCGGTTTAACCTGCAGCTCGGACGTCATCATCCTCACCGAGGACACGCAGCTGAATGGAACCCATCAAGGGCTGAACGTAGGCTCGGTGGTCCTGCAGACCCGTTACTGAATCTACGCTCGCCGCCTTCATCGTCCGAGCACATCTTCCTCAGATGTTCCCAAAGCCGCAAGTCCGAATGAATAAAGAAGAACGCACCGAAAGAGGCGGGTGGAGACAGATGGAGGGAATAAGACAGGAAAAATAAAGAAGAGGATGGACGGTCGGACGGGATGAAACAAGAGAAAAGGAGAGAGGGATGAGGATGAAGTGTGAGTTTGGCTCAGTGAGAGCAGCTGTATGGAGGACATCGTGGGTGGAAGTGGTAGAGTCGTGGGTGAGCTCAGAGTTTAACTGCCAACCCGCCCTGGTTTCAAAAACTGCCCGTCACACACACACACACACGCCTACACACACACCTACACACACACACACACACCCACACGCACACACACACACACACAGACACACACGGTTTACTTCCCGTCTCGCAGAGGATCGATGCTTGTAATGAGCGCCGAGCTTCCTCCGGTGGGAGACGAGTGTTTAAATGACTGCTCATGTTTGGGGTGCATTATTCTGGGGGGGGGGGGGGGCTGAGATGTTGCCTCTCAGAGTGGATGTGTTCAGGAATTACAGGCCGCGTCTTCTGGTCCAGACTCGTACAATGATATATAATAAAAGCAGCACATCCTGAAATAGTGTGCCCCCCCCCCCCCCCCCGTGTCCCTGTGGTCCGCTCTTGTGAAGCTCCCGTCCAGCCGTGACTTTTCCAAGTGATCTCCTCCCTGCTGCCTCCTCCGTTATGGTTAGCATGCCGGCTAAATCTGTAGCCGTGTGCCTGTAATTAGGCTTTGCCTTTGCAGGATGGAGTGCTACACACTGGCAGCTGGCAGGCCGGGGCACGGCACGCACACGCACACACACACGTGTGACATACATGAACACGTGCACACGCTTCATGTCATGCAGAGTCGGTGGATAAAGGAACACCCTTTA
The DNA here is from genome assembly GCF_040956055.1 of Brachionichthys hirsutus. Taxonomy (NCBI): domain Eukaryota; kingdom Metazoa; phylum Chordata; class Actinopteri; order Lophiiformes; family Brachionichthyidae; genus Brachionichthys; species Brachionichthys hirsutus. Next base: position 1,964,750 of record NC_090915.1, on the reverse strand, counting down.
TCCACTAAAGAGGAGGTGAAGTTCTGGCGTTGAGGAGTAAAGGGAGCCGAAGGGTTCCTTCATCTTCATCTTCATCATCTCATTATTCTCCTGATGTTTGAAATATACTTCTGATTCTTTTCCTCTCATCCTGTCATTTACCCCCCCCCCAGCTCTTCCTCTTCTTCCTCACTAGGCCTCCTTTCAACCACCTGCCTGCCCCCCCCATGGTTCCCACTTGTCCTCTCTCGCCTATCAGCGCTGCTGAATGTGGAGTGGGCAGGTTGACCTGGCAACACTAGAAACCACAGCGGCGCTTTCACTCCCAGCTATAAATACATTATTCAGAAAACAGACAGCGCTGCTGCTGCCCCGCGAGGGGGGCTACAACGCCGCGCACCTGCAGCAAGCTCCACGCGCAGCGTGCACGCAGGTCAAACCGCCAGGCAGAAAATCAAGACCCCGTCTCACGAGAAACAGCTGTTCAGACAGGCAGACTTTGTTTTAACGGAAAGGCAGCGAGGCCAGTCATTTGTGTCACAGCGCGGGACGCCGTCGAGCTCCGCTAGTCCCGCTAGTCCCGCTAGTCGCACGGCTATTTTAACTGCTCTGAACTGCAAAAGCCACAATCCCCCATACCCCCCCCCCGCCCTCTGTCGACTAAACTCCTGAAGGCAGTGACCTGCCCCCCCGGGCCGACGGGGGTTCTGTTCTGGCTGAAAGACCGTTCAGGATCGATCGATCACGTATGATCAGCAATTCTAACTTTGACTCTTTCTATAAATCCTAGCTTTCTGTCTGACTTTGGTCTCAGCAGACGTGTCTCGTCTCCACTGGGGGGGGGGGGGGGGGTTCTGCACAGACTCAGATGAATGTTGTTTCTGTTTTAGCGGCCTGCTGAGAAAACCACAGCAGCCTGACGGCAGGTACCGAGACCTGCCGATAACAGACGCCCTGCCCTTTACAGCCTCGCGTCTCTGTGGAGAGGAATGTGTCCTCCACCACATCCTGTCAACTTCAAGTCATCTCGGCCTCCACAAGGCGCCGGCGAAAACAGCACGCGGTAACAAACAGGGCAGGAACACGGACCGGCAGGACCCACCTCGGAGCGCTCAGAGAAAACCCGCAAGGCCGGAGGAACGACAGCAGAAAGTGTCTGTCAGCGGAGTGTTTAGTGACGGTGCTGGTCCCTCGGTGGGGGCACTCATGCCCCCCCTCCCCCCTCGGCGGTGGGTGAGCTGGGACGGGTGTGTGGGATGCTGCTGTGTGTCGAGGGAGAGGAAAACTGTGTGAAAACTGTGTAGGAGAGGCTAAGAAAAACATTACGGCCTGGCAGCAGCGCTGTAGGGAGGGGAGGACTGGGGGGGGGGGGGGGGGCGTATGGGCATGACAGAGGGGAAGGTAGGAGTGTGTGTTTGTGTGAGTGTGTAGGGGTGAGGTAATATCTGGGAGTGCGGTTAGATCATATTCCTCTCCTGTCTTCTCATGCTGTGGGAGGGGTTTGTGGTGGGGCTGGCTGGAAGGGAGGGGGTGGAAAGAGAGAGAGAGAGAGAGAGAGAGGAAGAGATGTCAGGGAACCAGGAATGGATATGGTGAAAGACGGGTGGAGGGGGGGTGAGAGATGGGCAGTGCCGATAGTTCTCACTAAAGCAGCAGAATTACGCCCCTGAAGTGGCAAAACCGGCTCAAGCTCCTCTCAGCCCCCCCTCCACCCCTCCACCCCTCCATCCCCCCCCTCCACCGCTCGATCCCGTCTCTAGCCAGTAAGGTGTATCACTTCTTCTCTGAAGGCCTGCATCCAGTCAATGACCCCCCCCCCCCAACACACCAACACACACCCACACACACCCACACACACCCACACACACCCACACACACCCACACACACCCACACACACCTACACACACCCACACACACCTACACACACCCACACACACCTACACACACCTACACACACCCACACACACCTACACACACCCACACACACCCACACACACCTACACACACCTACACACACCTACACACACCTACACACACCTACACACACCTACACACACCCACACACACCTACACACACCTACACACACCCACACACACCTACACACACCAACACACACCTACACACACCCACACACACCCACACACACCCACACACACCTACACACACCTACACACACCCACACACACCTACACACACCCACACACACCTACACACACCCACACACACCCACACACACCTACACACACCCACACACACCTACACACACCCACACACACCTACACACACCCACACACACCTACACACACCCACACACACCCACACACACCTACACACACCTACACACACCTACACACACCCACACACACCCACACACACCTACACCCTCTGACCCGAGCTGCTGCCCCCACCTCTGGTTAGCCCAGGCATGGGCAAACCCAGGCCCGGGGGCCATATGCGGCCCGTTGGTCTTTTTAATGCGGCCCGCCAAAATTATCCAAATTATGTCATTAAATAAAATTGTATTATAATTAAACCTCATTCATTCGACCTTTTCCCTGTAATGCTACCTGTAGAAGGCCAAATCCTTTAATGCAATAGCTTTCATGTGTCATTTATATTAGCTCACACAAATACTCCATCCATCTGTTCTTGGTCCGGCCCCTCTGTCAAATTTTTAGAACCTATTGTGGCCCGCGAGTCAAAAGGTTTGCCCACCCCTGGGTTAGCCTGATGGAGCAATTCTTATTATTTACAGGAACAAATTAGGCTACTTGCTTTGCATCTTCTATTTTAGGTTTCGATTGATTGTTGCACAAATATATATATATATAATATATAGTTGAATCATCTTCACAGAGCATCGTTTATGATATTCTGACACGTTTCCCGTGTCTATTGTGAACGCCACCGGTAAACACTGACACACGGCTGCTGTTCCTTTCTACGTGGGAGGGGGGAGAACAACAACACACAATCGGCCTGCGAGCTGTTTGGCAGATTTGGTGGAGAGGATGGTCACACCCACTCCACAGGTGGCAGGATGAAGGCAACAGCAGCATGTGGGTGTGAGTCGCTGCTGAGTGTGTGTGTGTGTGTGTGTGTGTGTGTGTGTGCTCCTTTAGAGCTGCAACTCCTGCGTGGATAAATTGGAGAAAACGTCTACAAAAAGAACAAATATCAGATTCGGCATTTTTATTTTGAGGAGAAGTTGAGGGTCTCTGAATTCCCCACGAGACTCTTCCTTCTGGTTCCAGGAAGCTCCAATAATTCACAGGCAGGCCGTGCTAATGGCTCCATGCTAATGGCGTAAAGTACCTCGTTATGTTGTTCTAAGGAGCTATTAGAGGAACAAGCTCAAATATTCATGATTAGACTTGATCACATGAACTTTGAGTGAACTTCCGTATTTGTGACGTCGGCGAAAAGCAGCGTTAGCGGTTGTTAAAGTCGTAACTAAGTCCTCCCAGGAAAACGGGGATGATTCCAGATGTTTCCAGATGTTTCCAGAAAGCAAGTAAAATTCACAACTCATTAGAGGTACTGTGTATTGTATTTTAGACGAAGATAAACAGGTAGTTAGATTTAACATGAAGCCATGTAAATAAAAACACTCATGTTCAATTGTCTTAATTGATGATGTCACAATTACAGAGCAACCCCCCCCTCTGTGCGTGTGTGTGTGTGTGTGTGTGTGTGTCAAGGCACACGGAGACGACTTTAAAACCAGATCTGGCTCGACGCTGGTGCTGATCCAGATCACTGTGTGGACGGTGTGAATCCAGTTCGGAGGAGAACGAGCTGCTTGGGGGAGGTCTGTGCTCTGAGTGTTTTTCTATGAGAATATTTGGATCGATTTGAACTGCCTGGTCGTTTTCGTCGTGGCGTGAACAGACGCACGGCTGTAAAGTATTGATACACTGAACCGGTCCCGCTGTAGCGGCTAGCGCTGCGTTCATCAGCGTTTCCATCGGTGATTGAACACATTCTGATTATATTCCCATCAGAGCAGCACGATGGTTCTCACCAGGTACGGGCCGGTACTGGGAGCGCACGCCCAGACGCTCAGGTACCGCCACCAGCTGGCGCACCACCTTCACTCGGCTCCTCTCATTCCCTCCTTAGTTCAGTACCTGATATGAACCCCTGGAGCGCTTGCTTGGCTCGGGCAGAACCCCGCCCACCTCGACCATTACTGTCCGACCGCATCCATCAGTCCGGACGGTTTAGAATGTGTGTCAAGCCCCCCCCACAAATAAAAACACCTCAGCTCTGTCTATTGCCAGCAACAACCCTACAACCCAGTCCAGGCTCACAAGCAGGAGGTTTTTTGGGTTTGGCTTTTGCATGTGTGTGTGTGTGTGTGCGCCCGTGTGTGTGTCACTCCCCTCCCCTAAGCACAGGTGGACTTGTCGGGAACGCTGCCAAATACTTTTAGTTTAGCAGGAGGGCGGGTGTTGGCAGAGGCGGGTGGGTGTAGCAGTTTTTGTTTTGTTGTGTTTCTTAGATAACCGTTTCGTGGAATGGTACCTTTTCACTCCTCCAAATCGCTGACACACCTACAGAGCAAATTCAAGCCTCGATCTCGTCTGCTCTCGCTCTCAGTAGCGCGGCGGCGGCGTTTCCTGACAGGCCCGAGAGCTGAGAGGAACTGAAATCACAACGCTCCTTCTTACAAAGGTCGGTAACATCTCACGTCTCTCCTGCGTTGCCGCTTGTTCTACTTTGTTGCTCTGCCGCTTCTCACTTAAAAAAAGTCAGAATGAGAGTTCGTATTTTCTGCGTGTTGTGGAATCAGAGCCGAGGACTTGGAGCTCGGGGCATCGGGTGGAAAGGACGAGCAGCTCTTCTCTCTGCTTTCATGTGTTGCAGCAGATGTGAGGAGCGAAGCCTCCTTAGAGAGGAGGAGGCCAGCAAAGCATGACAAGGCTCCTCCACCTCGTTATTGCAGCAGCAGCGTGAAGGGTTACGTTCCGAGTCGTGGTGAATGACCTTCTTCACAGGGACTCTTCATCGTTGTGGAGTTGGTTTAGCTCACAGAGCAGCAAGATGAGCCGGTTTCTCACCGGGAATCCATTAAATGTCTTTCTGACATTGTTAATATGATAATATCGCTTTTCAAATGGAGTTCCTGAACACCATGTGGGTCAAAGGTGTGAGATTTGAATGTACTTCCTGTCTCTCGCCCCCATCAAACAGCATCAGCACGCCTTAATGGTAGATCAGTTAGCTGTTGGTTTACAGCCAGACTATACCCAGATTACACCCAGACTACAGCCAGAATACAGCCAGACTACAGCCGGATTACACACAGACTACAGCCAGAATACAGCCAGACTAAATCCGGACTACAGCCAGACTAAAAACAGAATACAGCCAGACTACACCCAGACTACAGCCAGACTACAGCCGGATTACAGCCCGTCTCCCTCCACCTCTCGGGTTTACATGAACTGAACCCGATCTTGAGGCTCTCGTTCCAGAGCTGGAGTTTAACCAACAGACAGATTTCACTCGCGTTACAATAAGACAGGCGATGCTTTCAAGAAGGAATTGTTTAAATAATGGTGTTCAGAAGTGTGTCTGAATGGATTTATGTACGAGGTGGATGTACATAAATGGGCCTCCTACTTTGCTCGGAGACGCACGATCGGACTTCTACAAGTCATCTTGTCACATTTGTCTAAACTCAGCTTAAGTCTTATCAGATCCCGATCTCGCCTGTGGCATCCAGTTGGCAGCTCTCTCAGCGCTAGCAGTACTCAGGCTAAATGCATCGCGCCTGTCCACAAAGGCCCTCGCAGCCGCGCGCGCGCGCGTGTGTGTGTGTGTGTGTGTGTGTGTGTCTGCCCTCCTCCATATAGAATCAAGGTCCAGGTTTTGCTGTGTGGAGTTGGGCTTGGTGAGTAAGCCGCCCCTCACAGATGAATATTTGTTGGGAGGAGGTTTGGAGAGGCTGCCGTGGGTGGGAGGCCCGGGTCCTGCCAAAAATGCTCCTTCTGTGGGATTTGTGTACTTTTGTGTTTCGTGAGGAACACGGCGCCCGTCTGAAACGACGAAGCAGCCAGGAGTCGCCCCGCTCGAGTGCTCGTGCTTTTTAAGTTACTTTTCTTTCACCGTAAAGGTTCTAGGTCCGTCCCGTCCGTCCTTCATCACTTCAATAGTGTGACTGATAACCAAAAACAAAAAACATTACACAATAAATCATCGTTTGTGTCACTGTATAGAATTCATAAAAGTTCCGTTGTTAATGTTCAGCTTTATATTCCTTCTTTTATCTGTTCATTTACTAGCCCTACCTTCGCATTCCAGTAATCGAATCACAGCGTTCAGAAGTTTCTAAAGTTTCTAAAATGTCAGCAGTGGCCATATTTGTGCGATTAATCGTTGTTGTTGTTCTTTTAACACACAAACTCGGGACTTTTGTCACAAAATTTCCACCAAACCCACAAATTAGAAGAGCGATAAAGAGCTGCTCGCCGTTAACGGCGATAGGCGAGGAAGAGAAGAACAGGAAGAGCGCCTGATTTCATAATAAAGATCTGGGTTGAGTAAGTGGGTCCGCCCACCTGTGTGAGAGGCGGCGGCGCAAAGCGGGGCTGGATGGCGGTTTCAGAGACACGAGTGTGTGGGCTCGGCTCGCTGGCCCGCTTCTGCTATCTAATCACTGGGAGGGAAGGAGGGCAGCGCGCCTTGATCCACCCACCCACCCCAGACGAGAAGCAGTCAGCCGGCCGCCGCCGCACATGGAGTGTGACAGCGTCTACAGGTAGCAGGAATTCTGCACCATTATGTCTCATTCTGTCCCGGCGAGAGAGACGATTTGTCAATCTGGAAGCTACAACGGGTCACGACTGCATGCGAGAGCGAGTGTGAGTCACGGCGGTGTCATCGTTGGACGCCATCCAGCGGCGTTCAGGTTAGAGTAAAACCGACACAGGTCAGGGAGAGCGACCTTTAAAGCAAATGAGCTGCATCAGATTAACTACCTGTGATACCTGAGCTAGGATGAGACTGGAGTCAAGGATAGATCGCCTACGCGCACGTGTGAGCGTGCGTGCGTGCGTGCGTGGAGTGTGGTCCTCCACCCAGTGCACGTGTGTGTGCATCATGACAGGCATCTGTCTCCTGTGCCCTGCAGCCTGACTGGTTTTAATTAGGAGGTGCCAGAGTGCCCCAGGGCGCTTCTGTTGACACACACCCACACACACACAGGCACACACACACACACACACACACACACAGGCCCACACACACACACACACACACACACACACACACACACACACACTACCCGGGGGCAGACAGAGGCTGTCCCGCCAAGGCTGGCCTCCTTATTATCACCGTAAGGAGTTGTCCTCATTCACCCCACGACCCTCCCGTCAAGCCGAGACAAATATTCACACCGAGCAAATCAAATGAACGCAACGCTGGGAGGCGTTCGGGGGGGGGGGGGGGGGGTCTGGAGGTGTTACTCCTCGTACTGTACAGGGGGGGGGGGGGGTTGAGTCTGGAGGTGTTACTCCTCGTACCGTACGTATTTAATAGTTTTTTTTTTTTTAAGTGACCTTAAACATTGTTTGAGTTTTCCTTAACTCTCATTGGTTCCCTTTATCCCGTTCAGAGGTGGGTAATCATGACGAGAATATGAATGTGTGTGTTAGTGTGTGTGTGCGTGCGTCCTTGGACTCCGGCAGAGACTGGGAGGCTGCTGCGATGCTCTATCTCTGGCCTCTCGGGGATGATTGCCTCCCTTTTCCTGCTTCCTGGGACACACATGGCATCCGAGGTACCAGGTGAAGGGCAAGTTTAGTTTAGTTTGGCTGGGCAATATCTTCCGGAAGGGGGGGGGGGTCTGCCAGAAACTTCCAGACGTCTCCATTGGGTTCTTCCCGGTTCCAGGGCCACCTGCTGTGTAGCGCTGGCCGCTAAGACGGATTAAAGCTTCATACCCAAAGATACAGGACGTCTGACCTGAAGAGGACTTTCCTCTCTGGGACTCTGGGTCGCTGCCCTGTCATATAGTAAACACGCATCCCAGTCAGGTGACGCCTACCGCCGCTACGTTAGACCGATCACAGGCGCCGCAGACCAAGCAGCACGCTTTCCCCCGGCGAGGGCACTTTGCCGTTTTACAGGCTTTCCGTCTCCCCGGGTTCTTCTCACGTGTCGACATTACAGCAGCAACATGTTTAGAACAGATAGCCAACCGTAAAGGATGGCTAATGTTTTTCTGTCCGTCTGGCCGGCCTGCTAGCAGTTAGTGGCTAACCCTGTTTATATACGCTTGATGCCAACGAGAACCGACCTCAGCTCTCACCCCGGAGCGAACAGCGTCAACCGCCGGGGCACGGCTTGTGGTTTGCTTTGGTCCGTATTTACCCCCCGGGGGAAGTGGGCATAGCGCTCTGGTGCATCCTCTGATGTCGACTTGTTTGTGGAGGTTAACGCGACTCAGTGTGGCGGCTTCCGTAGCGTGATTGTGGGCCGTGACTTAATGACGGCCGACTGCGTATTTGCTTTGTCTGAGTCTTTTCTTTTGTAGAAACGTCCTCGCCCGCATCCTCGCCCGCGTCCTCGCCCGCGTCCTCGCCCGCGTCCTCAACTCACCAACAGCTACCCTGCTGGAGCCTCCCGGGTCAAAGCAAACGTTGGCCTCCTGCTCGCCTCAACCCGGTTCCTGAAACCTCGCTTTGAAAAAACGGCCGCCGGTTTCGGTCCGTCTGACGACATAGTCAGACGCGAAGACGTTACTGGAATGACTCTGACAGGTTTAAAGTATTCGGATTGCGTGGAACTCGGGAGCCGCGTGTCAAACGTCGGTCGCCTGCAGAGACTCCGTTTGAAACAGGTGTCGGTGTGAAACGAACCGGTTTGAGACTGCAGCTGAGTCTCTGCCGTCCAGCACATCACGCCCGAGACAAACAAACAGAGGTGCACAAAATAGTCTCAAACTTTGTTCCTCCCCTCCTTCCCTTTTCTTTCTACTCCCTCCGTCTCCTCAAACAACCCTTTGGAGTTTCCTCGCCCCGGTCCCTTTATACCAAAATTCACTCGAACACAACTAAAAATTCATTTTGTCTGACCCAAATCAGAGGTTGTCTGCGCCATGGGCTTATTACACAGTGCGCTTGAACTTGTGTTGTGGAGGAGGATGGGGTATTATTATCTTCCAGCTACCCACCCTGCTATAAAAACTAGCGGTGCGACATCTCAGTGCAGTGCTGCTGCCCTCCCTCCCTTCCTCTCACTCTCTCGCTCGTCCTTCACGAGCCACACACAACATTGAATCAGACTCCGAGTCCACACCAGCCGCCGCCGCCGCCACGCAGCCCGACCCGAGAATCGCACGCCGCCGTCTTTTGTGGCGCCGCCGCCGCTGCTCTCCACTGGATATTTCTCCCGCGGTTTTTTCCCCTAGTTCGTTTTTGTGAATGGGCGTCCGTGGCCGCCGCGGGGGGGGCTCGCGAATGGACTGACCGCCGCCCGGCTGACAGACTCAGTCAAGGAGGGCAATGCTGAGAGGTCAGGAGAGGAGCAGCAGAACCTCTTAGCCTGGGAACACAAAGAGCTGCAGGTACGGTAGGGATCACCCATGTGCTCTCGGGCCAGAGTTCGGATCACGTGTGCGTAGAAGTTCACAATTTGGTCCCATTGTTAGTTTGCGCCTTCACCAGTGCGTTGCGTTACAGGGTGCTCGTGCACGATGCATGACTTCTCAGGCGTTACATGCACAGGTAGAGCCCATCTCTATAAGATCCAGAAGAGACAAACAGGTCAATAATCCTGAATAGCATCGCAGAAATGTCAAAGACGGTAGTTCCAGCGGACGTAATTGTGTGTTTTGTCTGCAAAGGTAATTACACACATTTGTTGTGCAGAGCTGACAAATTGTGCTTTATATCATAAATAGATAATTAGGTAACTCGTAAAGTTAAAGCTGCTTGGGAGGACAACATAACGACGTGTTATGGGCTTTGTTCTGAGCTGTAAATGACTGTTTACTAACAGCTGATAAACGTTTTACCTCTAAATACCGTACGCAAATTAAAATGTGTTTTTGTCAGTTTGAATTTTGACTGGAATAAATTGTTAAATAAATAGGGAATAACTGTTGGGGTTTTTTAGTTTTGCATATTAAACTGTAACGTCAGGATAAGCATCCTGCTGCATTGTGTGTGTCGGAGACCAGAAGAGTTCAGAAGTCACTTTAAAGGAGCGGCCGTTAGCAAACCCCCACGTAGCAGGTCCATAACGGAGGGCGTGCGCCACAGATTAACAGCACGCCGCCAACACGTTGGGATTAAAACTTCAAACACACCCAGCATTAAAATCACATCTCGATAACATTTACATATGTAATCGGATTCTTTGAAGATGGTAGTTTTTGAATTTTAAGAACAATACCAATAAAGACGCATATATTTGGTGTACTTTATTTATTTCATCCCGAGTCTCGTTTCAGTGTCGTCAGATGAAACGAAGCTGTAGGGAAGCGTGAGGCGATGCTCACATTTAAAGTCGGATGGAGCAGCGACGCTTTGACCTTGGGTTTTTATTTGGACACACGGACGGGACGCCGTGACCCTAAAGGCTCCAGCTAAAGTTGATTTCACCTTCAGGTCCAGTGTCTCAATCAAATCAACCCCTTTGACGGTATTTCTACTTGTTGATTTTCTGCTGAAATAAGGATTTATTCTGACACCAGCTGAAGCGTTTTATGAAGAACGTCTGCAGTATGTTTTATTGTATGTTAATATTATGAATGTCATCTTTATTACATTCACAATAAGAGTATACCGGTGTGTATATTTTATGTACACTAATCGCCACACGAACTTGAATCAAACTTTTCAGCTTTTAGGACAAACTTTGCCGGTAAATGCTCCACCGTGTCCCCACCGTGTCCCCACGTGTCCCCACCGTGTCCCCAACAAGTCCTCATTACTGTAGAGATAAAGACTCCTGTGCTGGAGGAGGTATTTGGAGCCCCTCAGTCTGACAGCAATTACAATTTAAATCGCCTCTCTGCTGCCTGTCGGCCCCAGATTGTCCTTTAGGACACTGTCCAAAGAGGTGCCCCCCCCGGGAGCAGGTGCACTGGTGTTTTACTGGTAATAATGGACTACCTTACACAGCAGCTTAAATGGATGCCTCCTCCTAATAAGGGGCTGAACTTTTGGCTGTCAATACTTTAAATTATTGTCCAGGGACTTGTCCACCTGTGACAGTTGTTTAACGGGTATTTGCTATGGGTCAGCTGGTGATTTAGCTGTGGGTCGGGTGGAGGCAGCAGCCTGACGGGGGGGTTAGGTTGGAGCTTACAGGCCAAATGAGCGCCTGCCACTGGTGGAGATGGACATTAGCTGCTGATTTGTGGCCTGAGTGGTCAGGACCAGGGACAAGTTAGCCACTCTAGTCTGGGCATAATGATGATACAGCTGCAAGAACGACAGGGAGGAGGAGGAGAGAGTGATTAGGAAGGGGAGGAGGAGGAGGAGGAGGAGGTGGTCAGAGACCAGCTGAAGTTCTCGGGAAAAAGACGACACAGAATGGAGGTGACACATAATTTGAGGTGGGAGTGTTGAGTTGAAAGTGTTAGTGACAAAGTGAGGAATGAGGAGACGTCGCTACAGACAGGCAGAGGGAGAGAGACAGGCAGAGAGCAAGACAGGCAGAGGGAGAGAGACAGACAGAGGGAGAGAGAAAGGCAGAGGGAGAGAGACAGGCAGAGAGCAAGACAGGCAGAGGGAGAGAGACAGACAGAGGGAGAGAGACAGGCAGAGGGAGAGAGACAGGCAGAGAGAGAGAGCCAGGCAGAGAAAGAGACAGGCAGAAAGAGAGAGACAGGCAGAGAGAGAGACAGGCAGCGAGAGAGACAGGCAGCGAGAGAGACAGGCAGAGGGAGAGAGACAGGCAGAGGGAGAGAGACAGGCAGAGAGAGAGAGACAGGCAGAGGGAGAGAGACAGGCAGAGAGAGAGAGACAGGCAGAGAGAGAGACAGGCAGAGGCAGAGAGACAGGCAGAGAGAGAGAGACAGGCAGAGAGAGAGAGACAGGCAGAGAGAGAGAGACAGGCAGAGAGAGAGACAGGCAGCGAGAGAGACAGGCAGCGAGAGAGACAGGCAGAGGGAGAGAGACAGGCAGAGGGAGAGAGACAGGCAGAGAGAGAGAGACAGGCAGAGGGAGAGAGACAGGCAGAGAGAGAGAGACAGGCAGAGAGAGAGAGACAGGCAGAGGGAGAGAGACAGGCAGAGAGAGAGACAGGCAGAGGCAGAGAGACAGGCAGAGAGAGAGAGACAGGCAGAGAGAGAGACAGGCAGCCAGAGAGAGACAGGCAGAGGGAGAGAGACAGGCAGAGAGAGAGAGACAGGCAGAGAGAGAGACAGGCAGAGGCAGAGAGACAGGCAGAGAGAGAGACTCGGGACCGTCTCATAATAAAGTTGAACCTGGGTCTGTGTAATTAGTGAAACTAACTTTCATTATTTGTTCTGTCAGAGAAGCGGTGACGTCATCGCTCAGGTGCAGCAACGCCATAAAGAGACGTCTCTCCCCCCAACTCTGCTTGGGGGGAAGAATACGGAGGCAAATGGCCCAAACAGCAATCATCAGAGCCTTTTCACCAGACGTCCCCACCCTGGCGGCTCCGGCGGGTGGAGGGTTAAGTCGCTCCGGGACCTCGCGGTGGGAACGCCGTGCCCTCCTCCCCTCCTCCCCTCCCTGTCTATGTGGCACATCCTGCTTGGGTCCTCTCCACAGTGTAATTAGGGGCTAGTGCTAGCTAGCGGTAGCCATACAGTGGGAGGCGAGGGGAGTGGTTCTCGCCGGGGCAAGAGTGTCCCGTAGTTCCAGGGTGGGTAGGAAGGGTAGGAAGGGTCACGGAGGAATGACAGCGGGCTGGCCGAGCCCCCCCATCCAGACTCTCGCCCCCCCTCTTATCCGCTGGCTACACTTTTGTTTGCCTTGGCAGGCTGTCGCAGGGAGGGGCCCTCGCTGCCGTTTGTGCAACCTGTCGGGGAACTTTTAGGGCCAGGTCCCTCACGGTCTCTCTGGAGATCAGGGCTGCAGCTATCGATTATTTCAGTCATCGATCAATCGAGTAATGGGATAAAAATACGTTAAAGTCTTTCACAATATTTGGAAGAGGTATAAATCAAACAAATAAATATTATTTATTTGCACCGCGGTCTCCGGTTCTTAGCTTGAAATGCTCCCAACCTTTGGACTCCTTCCTCCTTTTCTCCATCTTTATCAGTGCCCCCCCCCCCGCCACACTGGACTGTGTTCACTCTGCGCTGGCGTTCCCATGGACACGCCCGGGGGGGGGCTTCCCCTCTCGTGCGGAAACAACAAGCTTCACTTACGTTCCGGGCGCTACGCGGCAGCTGTTTATGGGTGGTTTTCATACGCAGCACTATAAAAAATATAATAAATAAATCCTCGTAGCAACAAAATTTAAATCGAAGCTTTCTTCTAATCGAATTACTCGATTTAATCGATGAATGGTTGCAGCCCGACCGGAGATGCCCTCACCTTTCAGCCACGACACCGCCGTTAGGGTTCTGTATCCGCAATGTGACGGATAGAAAACGGATATTATCCTGTCTCTGTTGGGGGGGGGGGGGGGGGGGGGGGGCTTATTCTCTATGTGGAAATGTTTAATGTAGTGCTTTAAGAGCCGCAGTCAGTTTTACATGCAAAGAATCAGCTTGTTATTTTAGCATTTCTTGCCACTTCAACTTTTTCCAACAATGTAGTTCAGGGTCGTCGGACCTATATTCTATACCACCACCCCCTCCATAGGCATTTTAATTATGTCTGCGCTCAATCAATGGCGTGAACATAGCAACAGTTACCTAGCAACAAGATCGACAAGAATAAAACTATATGTCAGAGTGGTATCCGAGTCGTGTACCTGCAGGTGAGAAAAACTAATTCTTCCTCTTTCTGATAAATTTGTTAAAGTACAAAAGAGAAAAAAAACACATTTTATGTGTGTGTGTGTGTGTGTGTGTGTGTGTGTGTGTGCGTGTGTGTGTGTGTGCGTGTGTGTGTGTGTGCCAGTGTGGCTTCAGCGCTTGCCCATTTAGAACCAGTCAACAATGCAGCTGTGGTGAGCAGGCCCGCTTCAAAGTATTTATCCACACATGCCTGCAGCGACCACCGAGCGTGTTCGCTTGGGTTCCGGCTCTATTCCCAGCCGTGGATGAACGGGCGGCCAGAGGTTCGGTCGTCGTGACTGTAAACAACAACAACAACAGGTTGGGGTTCAGGCAGCCGCGGAACCAGAGCAGAGAGAGAGAGAGCACAGACCTCCCCCAAGCCGCTCGTTCCCCCCTCCTAACCGGATCTACACCGTCCACACGGTGATCTGGATCAGCACCAGAAGGTTCTAGATTGTTCTCGGTATCTTTAAACACCAACCATGAAAAGTCAAAGTGAATCAGAGCTGCTTAACTATGCTAACAACCAGACAAACGGCGTCAGAAGCGGAGAGCGCGGAGGGCTCGCCGCTCGGTAAGCATTTGGACAGGACGCGTTATCTCGGGAACAATCTGACCTCTTTGGTCGTGCTGCGTTTCTCACCACATCCCGATCGCCCTCTCCACGGTTCAAACGAGTGCGTCGCTTCCTTTGTGCTGGAGACGATCGGATGGACAAGCACGCACGCACGCCTGGGCTCTTATCGCCAGACCTCCCTGCACGTTTCAATGTCAAACAGAAGAAATAATATCAAGACGACGGGCTCTCCAAGTCGCTGCGACGCATTCCTGCAAGACAGCGTAATGACAGTTAGAGTAAATATTACCCGATGATGTCTGCTCAAAACGAGACGCGCTGCGTTTAGCACTCGTTGCTTTTGCTGCACAGATGGCAACAAAAACAAAAACAAGCAGGCCTAGAGTATATTTGACTAAAGCTCGACTGCCACGCCTGGTTTTAGCCGTATCGGCTTCATCTAACGGACGCTGCCTCCCGTTTCACACAGAGGCGGAGCTTCGGTTCGCCGGCCGGCGCGTTCTGAACCGGATGTGAGGTGCACCATCATCAAATCAGTTCGACGGTATTTCACCGTCAAATCCGCTGCAAGGAGCCTTTTCATAATGTTCCTAAATCCGGGTTCTGAATTCTGATCTGAAACTTCCATGACGTCTAAAGGTTCCGTTCATACAGGAGCCCTTTATTCCCACTTCTGCAAGAACAAATAATTATATACAGTATATATATATATAATGTGAATAACACCTAAACTTCTAATAACGGTTCTTGTGTATTCTACAAAATCAATAGTTTAGTTTAGTTTTATGTAGCAAAGGCGAGGAAAATAAAAAAAGGTTTTTAAGACCAACATTATTATTATTTTTATAAAAACCTTTCAGGTATTTAATATTCTGGTTTATTCCTCAGACGTTTTGATCTCTGACTCTACACCCGAACATGAAAGTGGAAGGGAGCGTTAACGGCCGCTCGGCGGAACCTACGTTCTACAGAATATTGATTTCTGTCGGTTATTTTCATCTCAATCATCACTAAACTGCTCCGTGTTATTGATCCCCATCCAGAGCCTCGGCAGAGACAAGCGGGAGAGAATGGTTCATCACAGAGTGGAGGACCTGATCGGGATCCCCTTCCCGAACCACAGCAGCGAGGTCCTCTGCAGCCTCAACGAGCAGCGGCGGGACGGCCTGCTCTGCGACGTGGTCCTCATCGTCCGGGACCAGGAGCACCGCACCCACCGCTCCGTCCTCGCCGCCTGCAGCCAGTACTTCAAAAAGCTCTTCACAGTGGCCACCGCCGGCGGCGGGGACCGCCACGCCGCCGCCGTCTACCAAATCGACTTTGTGGCTCCGGAGTGCCTCACGGCCATCTTGGAGTTCGCCTACACCTCCACGCTGACGGTGACGGCGTCCAACGTGAAGGAGATCCTGAACGCAGCACAGATGCTGGAGATCCCCTGCATCATCAACGTCTGCCTGGAGATCATGGACAGCGGGGGTGGAGGCGGGGAGCGAGGGGGAGCGGGAGAAGAGGAGGGGGAGGAAGAGGAGGAGGAGGAAGAGGGGGATGAAGAGGACGACGCTGGGTTGAGAAAAGACGAGCGGGAGGAGGCGGACAATGTCAGCGAGAGGTCACTGCAGTCGCTGGAGAGCCGGGGGGGGCAGATGCCTCTGGAGTCTTCGCCTCCCAGCACCTCCACCCACCGCCAGCAGGCGGCGTCTCCGGACGCCATGAGAGGAAAGCAGGTACGAGTCTGATTTCAGAATCAAACGGCTTCCATCGAATATCTGGTGATGATGATTGTTTCTCACGCAGGAGACGGTGGAGAGTCGGGCTTTGAAGGATTTCTCCATCGAGTCTCTCCTCCAGGAGGGGCTGTACCCCCGCATGTCAACGCTGGACAGGAGGAGCAACTTCTCCCCTCTCCTCCCGGGCTTCTACCCCTCCATGTGGCCTGCAGAGCTCCAGGCGTTCCCGAAGCATCTCCTGGACCCGAACCTCCACCAGCACCCGGGTACAGGAGTCTCGCCACGAAGCGGGCTCCCTCCCGCCTTCCCCAGCGCCGCACCGCAGGAGGCCTCCAAGCCGCTCAACCTGGCAGTGAAAAGGAGGATCATAAAGGAGGAGCTGAACGAGGAGGTCCCGCTCAGCCTGCTCCACGGGAACCTCCTGCAGGAGTTCGTCAGCTCCGGATTGGGCAGCGCCATGAGCGCCGGGCAAGCGCCAGCGGACGGTCACGCTCTGGGTCTGATAAAGGACGAAGCGGACTTCCGGTCCTACCTGAGCATCCTGAGCTCCGCGTCTCACCTGGGGGCCCTGTTCCCCCCCTGGCAGCTGGAGGAGGAGAGGAAAATGAAGCCCAAAGCGTCGCAGCAGTGTCCGATCTGCAGCAAGATCATCCAAGGCGCGGGGAAGCTGCCGCGCCACATGAGGACTCACACGGGGGAGAAGCCGTACATGTGCACCATCTGCGAGGTCCGATTCACCAGGTAGGCGACCGACGCCGAGATCTTCCTGTTCCCGTGTGCGTTCCGCTTCCACCCGTTTGAACGCGTCGTTTGTTTCCTCAGGCAAGACAAGCTGAAGATCCACATGAGGAAGCACACGGGCGAGCGCCCCTACATGTGCCTCCACTGCAACTCCAAGTTCGTCCACAACTACGACCTGAAGAACCACCTGCGCATCCACACGGGGGTCCGCCCCTACCAGTGCGAACACTGCTACAAGAGCTTCACGCGGTCCGACCACCTCCATCGGCACATCAAGAGGCAGAGCTGTCGCATCTCCCGCCCCCGGCGAGGACGAAAGCCCGCCGCCTGGCGGCCCACGCCCGCCACCAGCTTCCTCTGCCCCCCCTCCTCTGCCCCGCGCCAGTTTGAGGAGAACGTGTTAAGCCCCGCATACCAGGCGGTCAAGAGTCACGGACTTGGGGAGATGCTCGGCCTCGGCAACGGGGCTCTGGGATTTAAGAGAGGGGACGGCGCCGGAGGGGAGGGAGGGCAAACACGGGGGCAGCACGCAGGGGAGGGGACGGCAGGAGCAGGGAGGCAGCGGGGAGTGTTTGCCTTCACCCTGGCTGGAGAAGACGTGCTTACCCACTCCCCGTTTTATACTTCACCCCCTGACCCCTGGACCATACGGCTGGAGCGAGCTCCGCCCATCCCCGAGTCGGCCAAATGAGCCGCGGGCCGAAGAACGAGAGAACGTTGGTGTTTGTGTTTGTGTGTCCGTTCTGCTCCAGGAAGCTAAAAGCACCTTTTATTACAAAGTGAAACATTTTGAAGCCTGCTGACGTACAAAAAGAACTCGATCTCATTTTAGCGAATCATTTCACAGACATCGTGCTGAATAACGGCTGCAGTGAACGTTTACAATATTCTGATAGCATTTAAGAGGAAGCCGAAAACAGTCATTATTCATGTTCCTGGTTGTCTAAATTGCTGTTTGGTCAGAGGCTAAATCGATGAGAAGAAGCTTTTATCCAGAAAGGAAGCGTCTCATTGTTTGCTATTATTATGAGCATAAAACAGAACATGTACAAAAATACATTAACAACAAACATTCTTTCTGAAAAGGTTCAAGTAAATTTTTATTTGAAATGAATGGATGATGGTTTTGATTTAAAGTCGTGTCTAAATGTTCTTTTAGAGCGGGCTGTTGCCATGGAAACCTTGAATAATGCTCCCCCCCCGCCCGGACACACACCTGTAAGGTGACGGATAACGTTTTCCTCCCGCTGCCTGGCTTTGGGCGGAGCTCCTCGTCTGCACTATTGTACATAGACACAAACCTTTCGGCCATCGCGGTGTTCATTACGGCCGCATCGCTGATGATGTAACGCTTCTCACCTCCGAGGCATCCAAAGACGTGATCTTCGCTCCGGCACAGACTTGAGTACGACTTTGTTTTGCTGTCGATGAGAAGACGCTCTGATGCGTCTGCCGCTTTAGCTGGAGGCCGCAGCACGCTTGTGTTTCTCTGCTGCAACAGATCAATCACGTTTTTCAGAAGATGTTCGTCTCCGATTGTGTATAAAAGAAGTTCAAAACCGATTTGAATTGAAATGAAAGTATTTTCTTGCTATTTATGCATATTTAAATGAATGAGCCCTGGCTATATTTTGCAAATTTGTTTTATAAAGACACTAAATGTTGAACGTTTTTTCTTTCGGGAGTATTATTTCAGTGTGCGTGTTGTTTTTCTATCTTTGTGAAGCCCAAAGCAAGATGACCTTGATGTGACGACAGTTTTGGAAAGGTAATGCAATAAAACATCACAAATACAACTAGAAAAACATTCAGAGAGCACAAACCTCCGCCAAGCAGCTCATTCCCCTCGTAACGAGTTTTACATGAAAAATAATATTTTTTTTCTTCACATTTTGGATTTAAAAAACAAAAATACGCCACAGATAATATTAATAGAGAAGCTAAAAGTGCTTCTGATTTTTAAATTCAAACGCTGGTAAAGCCATAATGTCGCTTGAACCCCCTTCAGTCTCACTTAAAAAAATTAAAAAATTCCATGACAACAACCAAAATTTTAAATACGAGTAGAAAATTACAAATATAAATATCGGTCTTTGTTATTCACCGCAAAATGCTTTCCATAACTAAAGACGTCAGATTTACAAGCCTTCAGGACTCTCATGTTTCGTTCTCCTGACCTCTAGCGGCCAGTAGACGCCACTGCAGACCCCAACATTGAAATACTTGTCTGCGTATGATGTAAAATGTGAACCAAACTGAACCAAACTGACGTCCACGTTTGGAATCACCGCAACACATCTGAATATAAGATGTGCACGTGAAAACATGAGCCACCGTGAAACGTCCACTCACGGCTAATGCGTCTTTGTCCCTATAGATGGCGCTAAAGAGTTAGGCTAGATGGATAATTAAAGTAGAAGTGATTTTCTCTTTCTAAAGCAGAAGCTGAGATGTAACAGCAGTGACGTGTTGTTATTAGACATTAAGCACAAACCACATCCTTCCATAAGGAGCAGGCACGGCAGAAGCTGCTTCCTGCATTCCTCGAGATGGGTTTATGTCGACTCATTAATAAGTGATTCTTGGGATGCGTTGTAAACATGCAGTAATGGACTGACTTCAAAGGAAGCGGTAGCTTACAGTTTAACCGAATACAAACTCCTGCATTAAATGCTTTTTGGATTTTTAATGTTATGAAGGAATCAGAAGTCATTTGTTCTGGAAAACAAAAGTATTTTGTTTCTGGATAAATTCAAAGTGGTTCAGGTGACACAAGATTCTGACTGTGTTCTGGGCTGCTTATTAACTTTGGAGATTTGATCTGTGAGGGAATAAAAATAAAATAAAATCTGGAATCCTATTCTATTCTAGCGCAGGTTTTTACTTATAGCTTCGTCTACTCGCGTCATCGTGTTATGCCAACATCGACTGAACCACAAGCGCTCCGAGTCCGGCGTTGGAACGAACACGGTGTCGTTTTCAGGTTGTGTTACACTTTCACACACAAAGCACTTCTAATGGGACATCCTCTAAGGAAGTTCTGTGACAATACTGGTCCAAGTGGGCCCAACAGAGAATGCCGGCGGTAACGTGGTCGGTGAGGAACCCCC
The DNA here is from genome assembly GCF_040956055.1 of Brachionichthys hirsutus. Classification (NCBI taxonomy): domain Eukaryota; kingdom Metazoa; phylum Chordata; class Actinopteri; order Lophiiformes; family Brachionichthyidae; genus Brachionichthys; species Brachionichthys hirsutus. The sequence continues at coordinate 1,944,675 of NC_090915.1, read as the reverse complement.
CCCCGAAACAAAGAGCTGGAAACACAACAACACTTCGCTTTGAGCCGTCCAAAACAAGGACTAATAATCCAAACGTCTCCCTGCTGACTAAAATAAACACAAACGTGTATATATATATGTACAGCTTTACCTGAACACAGAAAAGATAAACACAATATTTAACGGTCAAGACACAAATTATCCTGCAGCTGCCAAAAAAAAGGTATTTTAAATAACACAGGATGCCTTTTAAATCGGATCTATAAATAAACTATTTCAACAACAACAACAATCGAAGGAAGCGAACCATCGTCGTAGCAACTATCAGGACCTCAAGTTGTTCACGCTCCTGTTCAGAACTAGTTTCCTTGCGTGTTTGTGTTGTTTATATAGAACATGAGACCAAGGAGTGCAGGCTGCCCGCTGGGGGGGGGGGGGGGGGTGCACTCTGGATCAGTCGCCAGTTTATCACAGGGCCACACAGAAAGGCAACCATTCACACCCATGCTGTCGTCAATTTGGAGTTATCAATTCACCTAAGCTGCATGCTGTTAGAGGGGGGGTGGGGGGGCCCAGACTAAAGGAACGGAACCCAGAACCTTCTTGTTATGAGCCACTGCGCCACCCACTGCGCCATCGTGCTGCTCCCTTGCTGGATTTTATACTTAAATTGATTTAACAGACAGGAAGAGAGAGAGAGAGAGAGAGAGAGATCCACGAGTGATTGTTTTCTAATACCTGGTCTGATCCCAGAACCCCCCCCCCCTCGTCTGCCGTCTCTTTGTGTTAGATGAAAGGGGATCCTGCTGGAGTTCACATCATCCAAAGCACACAGGAACCCGGGAAGACAC
>NC_090915.1:1913845-1938845 GCF_040956055.1 Brachionichthys hirsutus | reverse complement strand
CTGCTCCGCCCGGTCAGGGGTGCGACAGAAAAGACTGAAAGAAAGGAGGATGTATCTCCAGGTGAGGGCGGGGCGTCCGCTACGATTGGTTTGGAAAGGAGGACTTCCTGAAGGAGATATAAACGAAAGGCTGAAGCTGCAGGGCAGCGATTTCTCCTATTTATACGATTGTGAGCAACGTTTCTGGTTTATTGTGGCACTGAGGGAAGGAACGCGCGGTGCTTTTATTGTGACAAACCGGAAGCCGTGTGCGTCGGGATGGTCTGTCCAACCGAGCGGTTCGAGGGAAAGAAGAGAACCGAATCTCTGTCCTCTCCGCCGCGACAGTTTCCGGTTTTTCACAATAAAAGCTCTGCATGTACCTTCCCTCAGTATCACAATAAATCAGCACAGAAAAGTTGCTTACACTATATATATATATACATATACTTATACATCCTCCATAGCTTTAAAGCCTTTTAAAATCCATGTTTTGCATCAATCATGAATGTATTTCATCGCTGCATGCCTGAATTTGAGAATTTAAATCTATACGCCTGTTACCCAAAGTTATCTTTGTAATGGAAGCTGATTTCTCACAGCTAAAAAAAAATAAATGTTGACTTTGACCGAGCAAAAAAAAACCCCACAGAAGTTACAGGAATAAAAAACTAACGAGTAAATAATAACATGCTGGGTAAAGTTTAATTAAAGTTACGAGGGCTGATTGTAGGCGGCTCCTGACACCTATTTATTCTGTATTTACATTCTTTACTGTGCAGACTTTATTAAACTGCTGTATTGTGAAATGTATCAGAAGCAAAGCGGCTTAGGGCGCCCCCTGCTGGCGAACAGCGGTAAACATCCACTCTGCCAAAAAGCCAGAGAGGCGCTATAGCTCGGACAATAGCTTCTACACATTCACAGTTTTATTGCCAACAGTCATACAGAATAAAGATAAAGTCAGACAACCGAAAGATTGAATCTGTAAACATCATTTGGACTTGAGTCTGTTTTTATTTTTATATCTGTTCCAAAATAGTGACTTTGTGAACGAGTCCCTCTGACAAAGATTAAATATTTAGAATCTGGAAATGATACATTTATAATATATAATAGAGCGGGAGGGAGGGAGAAATAGAAACAGAGAGCGCGGAAACGGAAGTGTCAAGCAGCAACACGCAGCAGGGCGAACGCACGGCCGAGCGAACAGGCATGCCCCATCGAAGATCAGCTAGAAAGAAACAAAAACACCATTTGTACAAACAAAAGGCACATTTCCAGCAACAGAACCCCCAAATGAAGCCGTGTCCGGTTCGTGTCCCAGAATTCATTTCTTTATGCCACACAGCAAATTCTGACGGATTCACAGATGCAGTTTTTGCTTTTTCCAGGGTGATTATACAGAAATCAAATCGAATCCCAAATTATTTTGCACATAGAGTGCTTGTAAAAAAATGTAATTCCTTCTCTCAAGATGATAGGTGTCAAAAGATTCTATAAGGTAAATGTTAAAGCTGTATTTTACTGCAAAAAAAGACTGAAATCATAGTCTGTGCCCTTTTCTTCTCATCTCTTTCTTGTATTTTTCTTGGGACACAATAAATGGAGGAAAGTCTTTAACTGAATAGACAGTAAATAAATAGTCATTGGGAGCTTCAATGGTCCAGATCCGTGCTGAGATGTGTTCGTGTACTCGTATACTCCCTCCTTGCAGCACAATACAGGCACGTTATATTACATTGCATCGGTCTTGTCAAACTTATTGAACACATGCTGATTTTGGTTCAGTGCACGTCACACACACAACGCTCCGTTCGTTTGGCTTCCGCTGACGGAAGGAGAGCATCTTAAAAGACTGTTGCCGTTTCTGTGTTCCCAAAATGTCGATTCTCATTCTGCGAAAAAAAACAACAAAGAAAACTATTCGTATAACCGCAATAAATATTTGTTCTTCAAAATACTCTCAGCATTATTAAGCATTAATGGCTGAAACACTCAGCTTCTGCTGCAGGTGTGGAAAGGATCGACGCGATGTGGCGACATCTATTGGCGACAGAGTGGTACTGGCATCAGATCGACGCCATCCAGTGGTGGTGGACGCATACAAAAACAATGTGTCGCCTCGGAACTCAACTATCAGATCAGTAAAAACATCGAAACACATCCCAACGTTCCTGACCTTCCGATTGTGCTCTTGGTTTGTGAACGCTCCGATGGTCATAACTAAAAAAAGAAAAGCTGAAAATGTTCCCCCAGAATGAGGAAACCGGCACGGCACGACTACAGCCCCAGAACGAACCGCCGACTAAACACCGAGAAGAGTCCGGAGAAACCAGATCAGAACTAATCACCGGCCGAAGAGCAGAACCGAACAAAGAACAGCTGATTTTAAATCATGCAACTGCAGTGACACGAGAAAAACGGTTTGTGTGTGAAGCCACCGACAGCACGATGAAGGACGGCAGCATCCGACGTGTGAAGCAAAGCGTCCAGCTCATCCCCCGTGACCCGCGGCGCCACCACGCCGCCGGCGGGGTTAAAGGACAAGCGATTCATCATGAACGCTGCTCCCGTTTCTCCGCCGCCGACGGTTCCCGTAGAAACGCGGTTGTGCTTGACAGAAAAAACGAGAACTTCAGGCTTTTATTCTGAAAGGCTCTCGGTAACGCCTCTTTGAGGTTCGATTTGCGCTTCAGCTAAACTACGAGAACTGTCGTCTCCTTCATCGCTTCAAACACCAAATGAACAGATTACGTCCGAACGCATTCCAGTCGTCACAACAAAAATCACAACGGTTCTATAAATGACGTTCCGCGTCTCCCGGCGTCTCCCGGGAACGCCGGCGGCCTTCCGCTCGCTTTGACCTCAAAGTACCAGGAGCTTGGTGGTCACTGGTTCCGTCCAACCGGCTGCAGGAGACACAGTTCGCTCCCGGCTGACACGATTGGCAGACTGTTGTCACGGTGATGGCCAATAAGATGGCTTATGCTGTCAAAGATGTGATCCCTTGTCCGTACCTTCGAACAGAAAAGCTTCATTTAAGGATCTGACGCCGCCCTCTGACATCATCGGTTAGCCCCGCCTTACCGTGCCTTTGGGATCCACCAGCAGCAGGTGTTTGGCGAGTCCGCCGTGCACCCCCGACAGGACGTAGGACCCCGGGTTGGTGGTGCTCTTGCGGACCAGGAAGTCGCCGTCGTCCTTCAGCAGCTCCTCGGCGTCGCGGCGGCTCATGATTCCGTGGTACCACGTCTGGCCCTCGAGCTCCTCCTGCGCTCTGGAGGCCAGCGAGCGCACCAGGAGGGGGCTGGCGTTGTCCACGGACGCGGCCCTCTGGAGGCCGTAAGCCTGGGACTGGGACGGCAGCTGGGACTGGGACTGAATGGCGTCCTCGAAAGGCTCTGGCGTGAGCGAAGGCAGGAAGGAGAAACGCCTTCGTCACCGCCGTCCCCCAAAGACGTCCACGCCGGTTCCGCTAACGGCTAACCCATAAAACCAGCTGCTGCGTCCTTCTACCGATATCGTCCCCGTCTCTCCTCTGGACATGTCCAACCCATCGACGTCTGTCCTCTCTGACCTTGTCTCCCAAACGTCTAGTAATCTACCGGGTCAGAACACGGAGACCGTTAGCTCGAGTAACAGGACGCGGCTAGCACGCCGTTATGCGTGTGGCAGAGCCGATTGTCTTCACACTGATTCGCTGTAATGAGAACGTCCCTGAGGAACGCCATGCAGCCACGTCACACGCCCACCGGAACACGCCCACCAGAACACGCCCACCGGAACGCGACCACCGGAACGCGACCACCGGAACACGCCCACCGGACCGCGCCCACCGGAACACGACCACCGGAACACGGCCACCGGAACGCGCCCACCGGAACACGCCCACCGGAACACGCCCACCGGAACACGACCACCGGAAAGCGACCACCGGAACGCGCCCACCGGAACGCGACCACCGGAACGCGCCGGCCGACACTCACTCATGTCGAACAGGTCCTTCTGTGCGTCCTTCTCTTTGGCTGCGGCCACCATGCCCTTCGTCACGCTCTCCGCCTCGGCCTGCAGGGCGGCGAGGACCTGGGCGTCGATCTGCTGGGTGTTGACGTACGCGGGCACCTCCCCGGCCTTCGGGGGCGGGCCCTTGCTCTCCGGCAGGCTGCTGATGTCCAAGGATCCTGCGGCAGAGAGGCGGTCACTGCGTGGAACGCGCCTCGCGGGTTCTGGTCATGTGACGCGTGACGCCTCTCACCCTGCTGCATGAAGGCCGCTTTGCGCTCGTCGCCCCAGTGGCGTTCCTGGTAATACGTCTGATCCGCCGACGCCGGCCCCGCCTGGAGACACGGAGCTCAGATCACTGACGGAATGAAAACGGTTCTGGTCAAGGTTCACGCTAATCCAGCGCTACCTGGCAGCCGTCAGGCGCTGGATTCTGATTGGCCAGCCACGTGTTGGTGAGGCCTCCAGGGGGCGGCATCTTGCCGGGGATGTTGTTGTAGTAAGGATGCTCTGTCGGCTCCTCCTCTTCCTCCGGCCAGGGTAACTCCTCCATGTTTATCACCCTGAGGGAATGTGTTTCGGGTCTGAACAGATGATCTTCCAGAATAACTCGTAATCCAGATCTAATCCTCGACCCGGAACGCCTGGAAGCCTCGCCGACTGCCCGCTGCTTTCTCCTCGGATCGTTGTCGGTTCGTTTCCTGTCTGTTATTTTCCTCTCGTCTGTTTTCTCTGTTTAGTCTTCATCCCCTCCTCCACCGCGGTAATCTGATTACTTTAACCCCTCTCGTTCTGCTCACCTGTCGTGGGTGGAGGACAGTTTGCTGGCGGGACACTGCAGGTACTGCTGGAAGCGGAGGTCGAAGGCCTGGCCGATGGTGCCGATGACGTCCTGGGCCAGCCCATCAGAACACTCCAGGATGTGACACGCTGGGGGGGGCGGGGAGAAAGCATTAAACGGGATAAAACACGCCGCAGCGTTCCATGGACGGGCTGCGGGACACCGAAGGACGCCCACCTCGCCTGTTAACGGGGTCCTTTGCTACGTAGGCAACATAATCCGTCGTGTCCTGAAAAGAAAAAAGAAAAAAGAGCCGCTTTAAAACACGATTTAGTTTAAAATCCAGCGAGAGGAAGGAGCGCTTTAAATGATTTCGCACGGCGGTGGCGTGCGACTTACGGGGTCTCCGCCTGACGCGAAGGAAATGGACTGCATGTGATGGTTGGCTATGATCTGTCGAGAGCCACATTTCACAGGAGTCAGTGAACGCCTCTTACCTCCAGAAACACAGACGCTGTTCATTTCATGCACTCTGGTGGAGCGTCCGCTCTGACCTGTTTGCCGTCGGGGGCCATCAGGTTGAGGCTGCTGGTGGAGATGTTCAGGTTGATGGACATCCCAGCAAACTGCAGGTTGCTCTTCCCCAGGATGCTGGACAGAGCTTTGGACGGTGGCTGGGAGGGACACAGGACAAGCTCCTGATGATGAAAGGCAAAACGCTAAAGGCCGCTGCTTAGCTTAGCTTAGACTGGAAACAGAAGGGAAGCGAGCCCCGTCCAAGTCTGATAAGCCCCGCCTCCCAGCACCTCAGAGTTCACCTGTAGATGCGTTCTAACCCAGACATGAGATATAATGAACTGATTGTGGACAGTTAGCGGCTCTGGAGAGCTAGCCAGGTGAGATCTTTCCCATGTTCTCCATGCTAGGCTATGCTAACTAGCAGCAGCATTTATCTGACAATAATAGAGACGCTATCTGCTGCGGGCTTGAGATGATGAAGACAGCGGTGAGTTTGATGAAGAGGCCTCGGAGCAGCATCGGTGCAGGTTCATATGCAGAGTCTGGTTTGCTGTTACGTTCTCTTCTCTGACATTTGACCAAGCCGGAAAGAGTAACGCTTCATTTCTCTCTCACACGCACACGCACACACACACACACACACACGCACACGCACACACACACACACACACACACACGCACACGCACACGCACACGCACACACACACACACACACAACCCCGGTCTCCTGATCACAGATATTATGCACTACATGAGTCATTTAGCAGTGTGCCCGGTGTGCAATGCATCGTGGGCCGGCGCTACGCCCACACACATACAGTCTCATACCTCCTCTTCTCTGTTCTCTCTCTCTCTCTCTCTCTCTCTCTCTCATCATGTCTTCCTCTCACTACCCTCATTTTCTCAATGTCCCGCTTTCATTCTCAACTAGGATCCGGATCCGTTTGGGCTTGAAAACTCAGAGTTGTGTCTCAAACATGATGATTTTGTTGTTTTGTGGAGGACCGACGCGGGTCCGGTCTGGCGCTAATGAACGTAGCCTCCGTAATCATCGCTCCATCTCTCTCTGTCCACGCTTTACCTTTCTCTTCCGTAGAGCTCCTTTGGTTCCTGGAACAGCCTCACACACCAGGCTGATGGCTTCCCTGGAGGGGGGGGTCACAGTTAGCCTCAGAAGATCTGAGTAATGCTCACAGCTAGCAGCTAGCTAATTATCTAGTTTAATTGAACTTTTGAAGATGTTTGCTCCTTTTTTCCTCACATGTAGAATTCAAACATACGTATCTAAAAGAAAAACAACTTTATTGACAGAACTCTTCGCCCCACAGGTTGTTTAGACATTAAATTAATTCACTTTGGCCACAGGAGACAGTCAATGTTCAATAAGCAGTGTAAAGTGTTTCATAAAGCGCCATAGGGAATGTGTCCGAGGCTATTAGCGGGAGAGAGACATGCTGTTGTGTGGATTCTCCAGCTAGCGTTAGCCTGAACTCTCTCCAGGAAGTCAAGCGTTAAACGGAACGCGGCACACGATCCGATTCGCCGACGGCGCTTCGCTGCACATAGGTCAGAGATTTCCGGGGTAAACGTGGAGCTGCAGGAGAGGTTGTTTTTTACTGTCACCTGTTTTTATGATTTTAGTTGCTTTATAAAATTTTAGTTAATAGACATTAAGTTTTACTGTTACTTGAAATTGTTTTAGTTGATATAGTTTTTATTTATGTGGTTATTTTATATCTGTATTTTTATTAATTTTATTTCAAAAAGGAATATATATTTTGGGGCCATGGAATTTCTGTCCAGGGACAACAGATGAAAAATAGCCTTTTGGCTAATTCTGGCACATTGACAGAAATGTTTATTAATGTGCGCTGTCCCTGTTAAATAAACGAATCATTCATTCATTCATTCAAGCAAGCAGGCTACGCTAAAGAGGAAAGCTAACGTCTCTATGACGTACCTTGTGATTTGTGATCTTGTGGTGAAATCTAGTGACCTCATCGATCGAAGGACTTCAATGCAGCCCAGATACTGGAAAGAAAACACACAACATCACGTCAAGAGATTTCATAAGTTCAGCTTCACCAAACCGAACCCGCATGAACAGAAGCAGCTTCAGCTTCATCTTCTCCACCTGTAGTTAGCACACAGTGCTAACGCGCTAGCTCCGTCATCTTATAACTTATCCTTTGCTTTGGTGTTTTGGGAATACTGTATACCAACGTATAGGTGACACTACGACCATATATGGAAACAAACCATATCGCACTAGGGCTCCGCCCACTTTGCACATGGGTTAGGGTCACAGCAATGAGGACGTTACGTTAAATGTAAAAACCTCCAGACGAATATTAAAGGCACAACTTTCTTTCTGACATTTTAATGTGGTTTATTTTTGGAGATTATGAAGCCAAAGCCAAAAATACATCAAACCGATCTCAAAGTGCTGTGGGCGGAGTCTGAGCATGACGCCATCTTTCTGCTCCACTGGGAGATGAACAAGTCTGAGGTCCACACAGGAAAACCGAACTTTAAAAAGAGGCCGCCCAAATGAGAGATACCCACTGTGGGACAGGAAGTGACCGCCATCCAGCCGTCCCGCTGCGAGCGCCACGCCGCTGGGGTGAACGGCCTGCGTCCCTCCAGACTGATGCTGCGTGATGTGGCCGCTTCGGGGGGGGGGGGGGGGCTCTCAGAAGCATCAACTGCTGTCCTAAATGCAGCTCATAGCCCCTCCCACTCCCACTGTCTGAGAGCAGGACGTTGTGTTCATCCGCCACCACAGATAAACGTCTGTTTAATGCGTTCCATAAATACGAGACAACGCACGCTTTGCCACCGTGTCACGGGTTCATGCCCCCCCCCAGAGCGCAGCGTCGGCGCTCCTCGTGCCCGTGACTCATGCGCGGCCCTCGCCGTCCGGAGCCAACGACCAGTTGTGCCCCTTTAACGGTTGAACATGCGTCCGTTTCCCATTCCACCATTTCACTCAGCAGATAAAACAGCTCGACAGAGATGCGTGATGTACAGGAAACGCCACGTCGCCATGGTTACGAAGCATAACACTGCGGCTCCACGCAGACAGAAAGAACGTTTGCCGCAGATAATTGCTGATTGTTCTCTGTAACGGAACATTCTGTAGCGTCCAACCTACAGACGCCCACCAAGGGCACCGATGAAACGCCATCATGTCTCCTTCGAGCCCCCCCCCCCCCCCCCGCCCCCCCTTACAGCAGCTCAGCTCAGACACATATAAACATGAGACGGAGATCACAAACCTTCACAACGTACGTCACTCCATGGCCGGAGATCTTCTCGCTCGAGTGCAGCCATCCTCTGGAGGGTTTGTTCACCGGGGCCCCCCCTCCGCCATGGCTCCAGTCCACCCTGCCGGGCTGGGGGTCGTCCAGTCTGCTCTTCTTGCTCATGCTGGCGGCCGGCTCCAACTGCGAGGCCAGGCCGCACAGCGAGCCGCCCACGCCGGGGGCTGCCGTCGCCGAGCAGGGGCTCGGGCTGCCGCCTGAACCCCCCCCCCCGCCCGCCGAGGGCGGACCCTTGATGCCGAGCAAGCTGCCCGAGCTGCTGAATTTCAGGCCGGACACCTTGTTCATGAGGCTACAGAGGGCGGTGCCTCCATCTTCCAGGTGGTCGGCGCCGTGGCTGCTGGAGGCGGAGGAAGACTGGACCTCGGTCGGGGGCGTGTAAGACGTTTCGGCTGCGGGCTGGGGGGCAGCCGAGACCTTGGGGTTCATGGACAGGCCGTGGAGAAGCTCATCGACGGACGTCACTGACTCATTCCTGAAGCGGTTGTACTTGGTGCGGTGAAGCATGCCCTTCCTCTTTCACAGACGAGGCTGAGCTCTGCCGATTAACCTCTCCTGCAACATAGCGGCGGCGGCGGCGGCGCAGGCAGCGGACGCCGTTCAGCGATCACAGGCCAGCTGACTGTAATCGTCTCTGTTGAGGTTGTTTTTGAGCGCCGATCTCCTCTCAATGAAATCCAGAGCTGCAGTCCAATCCGTCGGAGACGAAGGTAGAGGCTCGAGCCATGACAACCCGGCGCCGAGGCGGAGGATGGAGGGAATCGGGTCGCCGAGGAGCTGCCAGGGTTCTGGAGAAGCTGCTGCTGGTGAGGATGAGGATGAGGATGGTTTCTCGCTATAAAAAAATCCAGAAAGTAAAAGAGCAGAGGAAACTGACAATCACGGATGCTGCGAAGGAAGAGAGAATCCTCTGCTGCCAGCCGGCTCAGAGCAGAAGCATGACTCACTGATCTGAGAGAACCTTCTCAACAAAAGGCTTGCTGAACACTGTAAATCACTTCCTGTCGGAGGGAGAGAAAAACCTCCCACTTACGGCACACCAGAGCCAATCAATTTTAAAATCCCACTGTGATATAAAATCTCTATGATTCCTCGTATTTGTTTTTCTGCGAGAGCGAAACCAGATTCATCAACTTGATCACCTTAATCACGCATAAAAATGAGCTCGGGTTCCCTTTTATTTCAACCAAATAGTTAAAAACACGACAAAAAAGGTGACGCATACAATAAACTAATGATTTTGATAAATAAAGTAAATAATAAGGTAATGAAAACTAGCATCCATTTAATTAGCAGCTATGATTTTCTGCATCTTGATTTAAGGCTCAATCAATCGCTCGAGTGCAGCCATAAATAAAATAAAATAAAAAAATGTCATGATGTCGGAACGTCTATAAATGAACGCAGAATAATATCAGCAGGACTGGAAACATGCAGCATCATTAATAAGTCGTCTAGTTCATTTATAGCAGCTGCGCAGACGTCCCTCCTGGCCCTAAACGGCTGATCAATACCTTTAAAGTCTATTTTTAATCTGCCCCTGAATGGATAAAGAAATCAATTTGATCATAACATTGATTTGTGAACATTCATCTAACGAGCAGCTCCAACTCTCCGTTAATAGTCATCAACAAAGGGATGAAACGGCTCAACTCTAGAAGCACGAACCAGCTGAAACAGGACATGAAGAAAATGATATGAACGACAGAAGAGCCAACGAAACCAGAATCAGAACCGAAAAAAGCCCAGGAGTGTCCTCAAACGCAGCAGCAGGGAAGCATCCATTCATGCAAAATGTCCTCGGGAGCATCTACAAAGTGGAAAGACCGACGCTCATTCATAAGCAGCTTCCGCTCGCACTCTGCGGCTGGTTTCGCACTGCAGTCCCTCCCAGCATCTTTCCTGCCTGGCAAATATAGAAGAGGGGGAAAAAAAACGGCACGTCTGCCTTATCACCTCAGAAAAAAAGGACAAAGGGGGGGGGGGGGTGGCAGACCCTCACAAATCAAAGGAGGTAAGAAGACGAGGGAGGAAAACGTCGTCTTTTATGTGAATGGAATCGCATACCGATGTTTCTGTGAATGGAAGCAAGGCCCTTCTGCCTCTGCAAGGCAATCCCCCTCGGGACGGCGTGGTCTCGTCCAATGAGCAGCCGGCTGGATGACTCATTCAGGGGAGGCTTGCAGGATAGTGGAAGAAACCATTTTAGGAGGCGGGTGCACGGTCGCTCCTCTCGAGGCTGCCTTCTAAAAACGGCACACACGACATCACATGTGACATGTTTTCATCATTTATTTAGATCGCTCTCTTAACACAAAAAGAAAAAGGGCAAACATGCAAACAAGATACTCCAAATTAAGAAATGCCACCCCCATGATTTGACAGTTGGCGCCTCCACATTTAATTCCTACTTTATTGCTGATATTTTTGGTGTCCGACAGGAGAAACGCATTAAACGTTGCTGAAGGATTTTATTCACACCTCTTTAGTCCCTTTAGTCCTTTTCACAACTGACATCATCAGCTGATCATTATGAAGCCCACCGGTCAGAAAGTGCTTGTGAACCGACTTTATAATTTATATTTTTGTTAACCAACAACATTAATATAATAATAAAAAGCGCAAGCAAATAATTTGAATTTGTCATTTTTAGGTTAGAAGATAGAAATAAATCCAATATTATATGACACTTGTTTTGTGTAAACATAAAACCATCACTAACAGTTGCTCAGCAGGTGGAGGTGTTGGCCCCGCCTCCTCTAAGGGCCAGGGCGGAGCTTCCTGTATGACCGGGGTACACCTGTGTAATAATCAACACGGTGGCATAGTTGGGGGGGTAAAATGGCCCTGGTTTCGAGTCCCCCTGATACCAGAGACCAACCCGGACCCCCCCCATCAGAGAAGGGAAAAGTCATGTGGCCCTCACAGGAAGAAAGTTTGGGGGGCCCCTGGGCTAAGCTAACGCAGGCTAAGCTAAGTCGTTTACAAAACGCGGCAACAAGCTAACCGTATTACAATCACTTCACTAAAATCCTTTCTGAGAGATTTTAACTCGATACAGCAGTATCTCGTGTGTAGTTCTGTGTGTGTATTTATACTGCTATACGTAGTATCTTTGCATAAACAAAGCAGGCGCTTCATTAATGAGAAGAAAATCAGTAAATAACGTGACGAAAGTAGTCCCAGTACATCTGACGTCACCTACCATTTACGTCATCAAGTAATTTGTATAAACAACATGACTAAAGAAGACCGAAAACGGTAAATCGCCCTTTAAAGGTGTCCTCACCTGTCGGAGATCAGCGCTGGAGGCTCGCGCCACATTTCCTCTTTAAAACTACAAAACTCAAAGCTGGAGTTCCATCATTTGGTCGAAGGAGGGCGCTGCAGCTTCATTTCTTATTCTTTTTATTTAACTTTTATTAGTTATTCCTTGTCTTATTAATCATTCTCAGTATTTGATATTTGAGCTACGATTAAAAATAAATTCCTCTCAAAGTCTCAAAAAATATGGCAGTGAAGCACACGCTGACCCCCCCCACACACACACAAACACACACACACCCCACCAGTTTACACAATGACCAACGATCCGATTCAAACAGGGACCGCATTCATCTCTAAAGTGGCACAAACAAAACAACACAAAGGCAAAAATGTCGTCAGAGGTTTTATGAAAAGACAAACCAACGGGTTCTCGTTCAAACGGCGCTTTGTGATGTATTCATGCATAAACCGAAGCCCCTCCCACCCACGAAACGCCTCAGAGGTCTCAGCTCTGCTTAGAAGGATGTGAAAGCAAACCCGAAACATTTGTGAAATAAATTAAACCAGATCTAGAACCTTCACATCGCGAACACGGATCAGTTTTATCGCTCTGCTGTCGGGATGTTCGTCTCGTCAGCAAAAAATACAAACATCGCTTTGGGAAGACGTCCCAACGCCAGGTGAGCCCCCGCAGGAGGAGGCGGATTCTCCACTCCCCCCCCCGGCCCACCAGACCCCGGTGAGGCGCAGGATCGGACCCGGATCTCCGTCTGTTCATAAAGAGCTTCAGTGCCAACGGCGTGTCCACCCGGACCGAGGACCACGACCAGACTCAGGTGACACGGGGGCCGCCACGCCCCCGCAGGGCTCAGTGGCCGTCGCAGCTTTCCTTTGGGAGGGGGGGGGGGGGGCAAAGAACAAAGTGTTGTTGACAACAGTAGAAAACTCTTGGGCGTATTATTAGATCAAAGAACTCACATATAGAATCAGAAGCCGTCTCAGACGGTCGGTATTATTTACAAGAGGAAGGAATGTTTGATTGTATTTTTCACTTCCATTCAAATCTGCCGGACCTAAACTCGATCCACTCGCAGCAACACGTTCCAACATGAGGAACAGAACATCTTCTAGATTAACGACGGTCCATCATGTGGAACAGAACATCTTCTAGATTAACGACGGTCCATCATGTGGAACAGAACATCTTCTAGATTAACGACGGTCCATCATGTGGAACAGAACATCTTCTAGATTTGGTCCGGGCAAACGGGAGTAAAGGTAAACGAAATAAAAGACATCAAAGCCAGGCAGAATAGTCGCGCTGATTTCTGGCGCCGCCCCCTCGTCCGCGAGCCAATCAGCTGACTCCCCTCTCGGAGACCTACCCAGACCTTCGCCCATCTCTTCAGCAGCTGCTCGTGTTCGGAGAGGGCGTTCCTCCACTGGTTCAAGTCCCTGGACGGGACGTTCTCATCTGTCAAACAACGACATCACCGCTAATGAGCCCGGCGACCTCCTCCCTAACAACCGACCCGCGCCACGCCGGACCTCCTCCTGGTCCCGGGTACCTCCGATAGTGAGCTGGAGGTCCACCTCCGCCACGGCGCTCCCGGCGCCGGCCTCGGCGAGGCAGTGGTAACGGGCGTCCTTGCTGAGCGGCCCCTCCCGGATCCAGCTGCTCACCAGCACCTCCTCCCCCCCCAGCGGCTGGCGGTGCTCCATGGCGGGGGTGTCCAGGCTGTTCCCGTTGATGAGCCAGTGAACGTGGACGTCTCTGGGACCTGAGGGACAGAATGTCTTGATGTTTGGACCCGGATCAGCGGCGGCGGCGGCGACGACGTTCCGGGTGAAGCAGGAATACTTGCCTTGCCGAGCCGCCGGCAGCGATCGGGCCTCCGGAGCGCCGGACGCATGCAGCGGACGTTTGCATGCACAACAGCTGATCTCAGGTCTGCTGCTCACTGCAGCCCCCACAAGCAGACGGATCCGCCCCCAACATTCTCCCGTCTAAAGCATCCGAGCCTTCATCCGCACGTCGGTGGAAAACTCAAATCAAGAAACAAACCAGCGTTGAAAACGTCCCGCAGGATTTATTTAGCCTCCCGGCGAACAGCGAGTCCCCAAAATGTCCATTCGGGTTTTATACACCTGTCTCCATACGTACAAACATATTTACATTTGTTCACAGGCACAAAGCTTCCAGACGGACACGCGAAACATCTGGACCGGAACGACGCAAGACATCTGGACCGGAACGACGAGAGACATCTGGACCAGAACGACGCGAGACATCTGGACCGTAACGACGGGAGACATCTGGACCGTAACGACGAGAGACATCTGGACCGTAATGACGAGAGACATCTGGACCGTAACGACGAGAGACATCTGGACCGTAACGACGAGAGACATCTGGACCGTAACGACGAGAGACATCTGGACCGTAACGATGAGAGACATCTGGACCGTAACGACGAGAGACATCTGGACCGTAACGACGAGAGACATCTGGACCGGGACGACGCGAGACATCTGGACGTCTGGGTGAACGTAAAGGACCCAGACGTCACCGTTACATGTACAGAAATGTCCCGTAATGAAAGGACGCATTCACCCGGTCTACGGGGGCCTGGAGACAAAGATCAGACCCCCCAGGCCAATCCTAGAGCAACGGGCTTGTTGCACGCACACACACACACACACAGTGAGCAGACATGCATGTAATGCAGCGTGGAGGGAGACCGGGGGGGGGGGGTCTGAGGTCACAGGCGCCACTCACCCAGCGCCAAGCAGAAGAGCAGGAAGGCCTCCTGGGCATGAACCCCCCAAGCCTGGTCCTTCAGCAGGGGGGGCAACAGCCTCACCGCCGCCCCCCGGGTCTCCAGGCTGGGGAACTTGTTGGAGGAGGAGGGGGGGGCAGAGAGGGGGCTACTTCCAGAGGAAGACAAGGAAGATGAAGGGTCGACAGGAGAGGAGGCTGCGAAGGAGGGAGTGATGGAGAAGATGAAGTGTGTGTGTGTGGGGGGGGGGGGGGGGCTAGAAACAAATCAATAATAAATAGGGGGGGGGGGGTCACAACCACAGAAGAAGAAGACTCTGAAAATGAACAGATTTAAAATGAACTTCAGATTGTTTCCAGGGATGGAAAAGAATAAAGAACGAGTGATGTCACACCCAGACATGGGGGGGTGGGGGGTGGGGGGTGGGGGGGGATAAACAGGACCCGGACCGTGGACGTCCACGCAGGACAGAACGCTTGGAACCCGCCGGCGGCTGCAACCCCTCCCTGAGAGACGACCGTGATGCGTTCAGGCCCCCCCCCACGCTGTGTGAGGGGGGGGCCTTTCTAAAGCCGTTCGCTAACATTTTTACCAATTTGGTAAACAGTGTTTCCAATTTGGAACTTTATGAAGTCGCTTTTGTCGCTGGCTCGAAGCTTCTCGAGACTTGAACCATCAACAGGTCCCGACTGATGCACGCGTCTTAATACACAGGAAGCCCTGTGACCTGTAACCGTGGGGCGCTGCAGCTAAAGCGGGACCCACAGCAGTCTCTGCCCCCCCCCTGCCCCCCCGCCCCCCGCTAGCAGAGCGGCTCGTCGGCGTCGGCGAACTGGATGGGCTGCGATTCACAGTCCACATCAAAGGGCTTCTGCTGGACGGACGGGTCGCCCCCGAAGCCGGGGCCGGGGACCTGCCCGTTGCTGCCCTCCGGCTCCGTCTCGTACCCGGTGTCCCGCAGCGCCCGGGCGTTCTGGGGGGCCCCGCCGCCGTTCTGGGTCGGCTGCTCCGTCACGCGGACTTTGTCGGTTGCCGTCGCCTCCATCAGTCCCGCCTCGCAGGCCCGGTACTCGGGCCGGCTGGGGCTCTTGTGGCTGCCCAGCAGGGCGGCCCGCAGCCGGAGGCACGGCGCCGGGAGGTACCGCATGTAGCAGTTGTACGACAGCGCCGCCAGGAAGAGGAGGAAGAACAGGAGGAAGAGGAGGAGGAGGGCGGTGCTACCGCCGTGCTGTAGATACTCAGCCGCTGGGTCGGGGGAGCTCGGTGAAAGAGGCTGCTTTGGGCGGAGCTTGATCGTACTGCTGGGGGGCGGGGTTAGCATCGAGTCCGTTAGGGGCGGGGCGGTGGACTGGACCGTGGCGGTGAAGCTGGGAGGGGCCAGGGCCGACGTTAGGGGGGCGGTGTTTCTCTTACCGATGTTTTCGGCTGCCTCCCGGCTGCCGAGGGTGGTGGGGGCCAGACGGCCGGCCTGCTGCGGGGGTCTGGGTGGGGGGTCCAAGGTCAGGACGTACGCAGCCAGGAGGCGGCTGAAGTTCTTGCCGGCGGCGGGGGCCCATTCCACGGCCCAGCACTCGTAGTGGCCCTGGTCCTCCGGGGCCACGCTGTAAATGAGGAGGCCGCTCTCCCCCAGCAGGTGGAAGCGGGACGCCTCGGTGAGAACCGAGCCGTTGGACCTCCACACCACCTGGGCCAGGTTGGAGGGGGGCAGGCACGGCAGCTCAGCGGAGCCCCCAGGCTGGACCGTCACGCTTCGGGGGTCCCTCAGGGTCCGGGCCGACGCTGAGAGGCGAGACGGAGGGAATAATGAGCTCCGGGCTCGGCGGGTCGGCGCCGGACGAGTCGGCCGCTGCCTACCTGACGGGCACTTGTCGGCGTCACCGTTCAGGTTCTGAATCAACCTCCTGAAAAAGCAGACACGGATCATCAGTCTGAGGGGGGCAGCGACCCAGTCCAGCCCGATGGTGGCGCCGTCGGTGGGGGGGGGGCTCACCTGTGCCGTTGGCTGGGAACATCAAAGGTGTTAACGCAGGCGGCGTTCTGAGGGTCCCAGGCGCAGTACGGGTCCCGGGCCAGGATGCAGTCCACGCAGGACAGATAGCGGACACAGAAGGCCGTCGGGGACTGGACCACCCCGGAGTCAGAACCGGCATACAGGGACCGGGTCTGGGGGGGACAGGGTCATTAAAACAAAGCCAGAGGGACACGAGAGAGACAAACGATGACACGCAGCGTTTGCGTCGGTTGGACTCCAGACGGAACCGGCCCCCCGACGGTACGCGGCGCCACCCAGGACTCCGCCCCTCTACCTCGGAGGACAGCAGCAGGTTCTTGATGGACTCGGACTCCTTGAGGAGCTGGATCTCCTCCACGATGTGCACGTCTCCTCCAACCACCACCGACTTGTGAAGGAGCCCCTTGTCTGAGGGCAAGTAGGGCAACAAGAACAACCCAAATGAGGGCGGACCCGTCCTCGGGGGGGCGTCCCGAACCCACGCCGTTCTCAACGCACGCCGGTTTCCCTTGCCTGTTCCGGTGAAGATGACATCGTAGACGTTCCTATCCAGAGCCCGGACCCGCTCCACCACGATCTGGGTGTAGTTGACGTCTTTGGTGATGAGGCGGGGCCCGCCGCCGATGGGCAGGACGGGGTCCTCCAGGAGGGGGTGGTCCTTCACAAACTGGAGCGTCTTGTCCGGCAGGTGGAGCGAGCTGCTGATGTTCTGCTGTCGCATCAGATTGTTGATACACTGAAGGAGGGAGGAGGAGGACCAGCGTGAGCGCGGCGCCGTGGATGAAGAGTCGCATCATCATCATCATCGTCATCAGGCTCTTACCGCTCCGGGACGCGGCGACGGGGTGACGCCGTTGTAGCGGACCCACTTGGTGTGGGACTGCTCCACCGTGGCCTTCTGCATGTACTTTCCTCCGGCGAAGACATGCGCCACCGCCGTCATGTTGTAAGCGCACACCGCCGACAGGCCGACGTTACCCCTGAGCGAGGGAGGCGAGGGCGGAGTCAGGAAACGGCGTCACATCGCAACGCTCCGTCCGGCGGCCCAAACCGTCGAGCCACTGACCACTGGGAGGTGAAGACCCCGTAGACGACCGTGTCCCTCCGCGCCGCCCCCTTCAGGACGAAGACGTCGTGCACGACGTTGAAGACGAAGTTGAGCTCGGGCATGGAGCAGACCAGCTTGGCCTTCAGGAAGGACGTCCATTTCTTCTGCAGGGTGCGCTGTCCCCCGAGGTCCCCCTGTGGAGGACAGGGGGACGCTCGGCATTAGCGTGTGTGTGTGTGCGTGCGCGTGCGAGGGATGTCCCGATCACGTGATCGGATCACTGACCTTACAGACCCGGGCCACCCGGGGGATGAGCAGCTTCCCGAAGAACTCGTACTCCACCGACACCTCCGTGAAGAAGTAATAGATCTTGTCATCCTCACCGTCGACGCCGCCGGGCGCCTCCCCGATGACGTCGGCAAAAACGAAGCTGGGCTCTACGAGGGAGGAGTGAGGGGAGGAGAGGAGGTGAAGGTTGGGCGGCGGCATCACCGCGCGGTTCCAGAGCTCTCCCGGGCCGCCTCACCGTTGAGCCAGGATGTGGAGTACTCTGTCCTCAGGAGGGTCTGGGACGGGGAGTACCTGGACATGATCGGCTCGCTGCCCAGGAAGTTGTAAGACGTCCCGGAGTACAGCTCTCCGTCTGATGGGAAACAGGCAAGGAGAAAAAGGGACAGTCCGCCGCTTGCCTGCGCGTAAAAACATCTGGAGTTACGTCTTTGCTGCCGTCCAGCCGTCCGGCCGTCCTCCCCGTCCGGCCGTCCTCCACTCACCAACCATGACGCTGGTGAAGCTGTGGGAGGGGTCAAAGGAGCACTTCCCCCGGCCGTCTTCAGACTCACCGCCCAATGAGAAATCTGCGAGGTTCTGAGGGAGCAGGTGAGAAGCGTCAGTCAACGTTGCCGTGGCGACGGCCAGCGTGTGATCGTTTCTGACCTACCAGGTGTTTACACTGAGGCTGAAAGGCGTGCGTGCCGCAAACGTACAAGCGCTCGTGGTCGACGGGCTGGACGACCCGGATGTAGTTCAGGCAGTCCCTCTGGAAGGCGGGGCAACGCGCCGATTAGTGATTGTGACACACACACACACCCACGCGCACACACACACACACCTCTTTGGATTTCCCCTTGAGCGCACACATCGCCATGGCGTTTTCTGCGACCGTCCACTGAACCTGAAAACCGTTTCCAGATTAAATCAATAAAAAAAGGTTCTTTTTTCATAGCGTTTTGCCCCAGATCTCGTCTTTCAGGCGTCACCTTCTTATTCCTGACTCTGATGTTCGTCTTGCTGAGCTCAAAGATGGCCTCCCTCGCCCCCACATACAGAGCGTCCTCCTTCTCGCTCAGCAGCAGCGTGGAGTAGTTGGAGATCCCCGGCTCGGAAAACTCCACCAGATCTAAATCTGAGCAGGAGAAACGCTCCGTTTAGTGAAGCGTGTGTTTCGGCTTGGACGGCGCCGGTTCCCACGAGGCAGCTATTTCTGTAAATGGAGGAAGACAAACTGAACTTCCTGCTGAGAGGGAGGACAGGAAACAGGTGAGACGATCGTCTCAACCTTCCACCCCCGCGCCGCCGGAGGAACCGAAGCTCACGAGCAACGAGGAAGACGTCGGCCGCGGTTTCACTTTTAACCAGCAGAGCGCTTACCGGGAACAGACTTCTGAGAACCGGAGGTTGCGACCATATATGGACAAAATGAACGGCGTCTCCAGCCTCACCTTGGTGTCTCCAGGAGGTCCGAGGAACAGCGTGGGGTCCGTGGGTGGACACCTCCAGGAGCAGCCCCAGAAACACCCCCAGCACGCCGAACCACATGTTGGACTCGGATAACTTCGGGACGGTGAAGTTTCCCCTGCAGGGAACAAAAAGCAAAGCGATACTAAAACACGGCGACCAAATGTTTTCACAAGGATGTAGAACAGAGTTCATCACAGGCCGGCCAGGAAGCAGGCGGCAAAACATCACAGGCTGGCCAGGAAGCAGGCGGTAAAACAGCCGTAAAGTCCGGGGCGATGTGATAAAAGGTCAACAGGCTGCCGTTCATATACGCCTCAAATAAAAGATGATGTTTTCTGCTTTCTGTATCAAATTATTTTATCCTCTGGTTTTAAAGTTGCTCGTTTTAGGTCAGGAGAAAAGAGAGGGTGAAAAAAAGGGCTTTAAAGCTTTAGGAAAATATTAAATCTCTAAATCTGTTCTTAACCCCGCTTGTAAAACACGCTAATGTTGGCCAAATTTACTGCGACGCAAACCAACAGCGAGCACATTCTGCAGGCGGGGCTTCACGTCCTCCGTGCGCAGCGTGAAACCCGGACGGGCCCGTCCTGGCCCGCCTCTTTGGACAGATGGACGCCTGCGATACTGGAGATGCCTATCGGTGGACGCCGCTGCGGCAGGCGGGTCGGGTCGGGCCGGTCACGTGACTGAGAGGAGCAGGTTCTGCTGGTTGTCTCTGAAACCCCCGCAGCGCACCTTCAGAGGACAGGGGGGTCGGAGTGAGAGGTTATCGGATGTCCCGGGAGACGAGGACAAAGAGGAGAGAACCTCACGTGAGTCTCCGTGACGGCGACGTGGTTTCAGGGTGAAGAACGGCGTCCCGGAAGCCGGAAGAAACGATATTGATCACAGACAGACGATGTCGCACGCGATACAAAACAAATCAATCCTCATCAAACGTGTCTGACGACCACCCCGCCCCCACTGTGGCTCTGCCCCCCCCCCCCCCAGTTTGTAGGTCAGCAATCAGTTCCCCAGCAGCGGGCCAGCCGATCAATGGAGGCCAGCACAGCCCCGCTCAGAGGGGGGGAGTGGTTATTGATTACCACTGATGTGGTTTTAAATTAGAACGAATGACCCGGGGGGGGGGGGGCGGGGCCCTGCTCATACTGGGACCGCTGATTAGAGCCAAAGATGGAATTCCATCCCAGTTTCAGGCTGCGCCGTGGACTCCACTCTGCTGAAGAGGGGGTCAAATACACAAGGACCTATTGTGTACCGAAGATGACCCCCCCCCCCCCCCCACACACACACACACACACACACACACACACACACACTTCAACAATGAAGAGAGGGGCGTGGCTTCGTCGGCTGGGCCAACTCTGCCACAGTCTTTACATTCAGTTCTGAACCACGTGGTTTGGCATGGATGTAAGACCTGGATCCAGATCTGGATCCAGGTCCGGACGCATTCCGTAAAAAACAAACAAAACAAAAAAAGACCCCCCCCCCCCCATCTTACCCTGAACCCATTTAGGGCGAAGCTTAAAAAAGCTTCTAACAGCGCTGGAGCAGAGTTACAGTAGCAGAGGGGCAGCGACCCTGTGCTGCTGAGAGATTTAGAGGAGGGGCCACGCTGGCCTGGGACATTTAAGACGGTTACCATGCTGGGCCCTTTGTGTCCCCCTCTCAGCTCCTTTGGCTGGGACACCTGCTTGGGGCCTCGGGGTTCCCAGCGCCGGGCTGGAACCGGGCAAAGACGCTGGCAGGCGGCCCACTGAGGACAGGGGGCACGGTGGGAATCACGCCCCCCCCCCCCTCATCTGAACACCAGCAGTTTAACGAATTGGCAAGAATAATAAAAAGAAAAGAGAAGAAGAATCCAACACAAACAAATCACGACACACGCGCCGACCATTGAATTCCAATTAAAGACAGCCGCAGACTTTAGATTATAACTTTAACACAGCCACAACGGCTAACGCTAATGCTAGCATGTTCACATGCAACAGAACCCTGGTACTGGGCAGGATGACACACCGCCGGGCAGCTCCAATGTCGTTAGCAGATTACTGGGCTCGCCGCGACAGAGACCCGGGCACGCTCGGACGTATATGATAATGCCAGCTTTGGGTATCACGTCCCCCTCACAAAGCCGGCCCGGGACCGAGAGACCCCCCCCCCTTCAGAGTTGCATTTCCCCCACAGGGTGATGAGCAGTTTCTGACATTTCACACGTAGAAGGTCGAGGCTTTCCAGCCTCCTCAGCCAGGCTAAGCTACTGATACTCGCTGCAGCTGACATTTGAGGAGTAATCTGATTACACAGATTTAGCATTACAGCGTCAGTGTCGTCCTGAACTTGTCGTGCTAGCCGCGGCTGGTGTAGCATTTAGCCTCTAGCTTTGAGCGCAGATGGAGAACAGGCCACAGAGGGCTAAGTCCTGCATAGCTTCCCTTCGCCGCACCCGCTGTTGTTGTTTTTTTTCATTTTTGAAACTTGTAGTCTTCGGCCCCGCCCGGCGATGACTCGGGTCCTCGCACTCCTCGTGACCCACAAACACGCCGGGCTGTGCAGACTCGCTGGAGTTCCCCCTCGCAGGCAGGCAATTCCTCAAGAGATCCGGGTAGCTCAACACAACGGCTCCGCAGCTCTGGTTCCGGTCCAAGTCACGCGGAATCCAATGAAGACAGACATCAGCCTTCAGTTGGGAGGGACGTGCAAATCCGGCGTGACACCCGGTGAACAGCTGCAGCACATCCACCGACCAGCTGAGCTCGTTGGGAGGAAAGGTTCAGACCCGACATCCCTTCCTGTCAGATAATCACTTGAAATGGCGGCGATGACAACCGGGACGCCTGGGAAGAGGAGCGCTCGTGCGATGCTGGGATGCATAAAGAGCGGTTGTTGGGACCGGGCTCAGCTGGCGTGCCGGCCTAATGTGGCCACAGCAAAGGCAAACGAGGGGTCAGGTCCAGTAAAGGGTATATTTAGTCGGCCGATGGAAAGCTTCTTAAAAACAACACGCCCTCTCGCCGAGTCACATGGCTCCCGAAGATCTGACAAACTTCCCCATAAGCACGCGGAGCAGCGGAGTCGTGCTCGCCGTCTGCGTGCTGAGCGAGCCATGAAAACATAATCGCCGGGCGCCGCCTCCCTCCTTTTAATTAAAAGCAGAAAGGAACTTTACGACCGACATCTGCAGCAGCAAAAATAAAAGCCTTCCGACTCGAGTCTCATCTAGAAACGACACGCATCCGTCCCGTAAAAACCCAGGCGGGAACGGTCGGATGCAAAACGGGCCGAGCAGTCGGGCACGAGCGTCTGTCCACTATAAAGAGGATGCATCGCCTTCACAGAGTTTTAAAATGGAGCTCTCATTCCTAAAGTTCAGATACAGAGCTCTATTTACCTTTTAATACATCTTTAAAAACTGGGGGTCAAATAAAAGCTCCCGCCCCGGTCAACCAGAAGCCTTCTTCTGGATGCGGTCTCCTCCAGTCGGGCCTTGGGCGTGTGATGTGGGACTATTTTGGGAAGCTGCTAAAGCCCGGCTGAAGGCCTTGTGGTCCGTGTTGGTGAAGGGCTGTCTTACTGGTGGTTTTTTTTTTGAAGGCCAGGTGAAGTCCTGGGGAAGATTAGGAACAAACTGCAGTGGAACCAAAGATCCTAAATAGAAGTGATCACTTTGAACGACCGCGCCGTCGTCGGCTGCCGCTAGCCGTCGTTGGCTGGCGCTAGCGTGCCGGTTTCAGTTCTGAAGCTACCAGAACCGAAGGGTTCCTCCTTCAGCACTTCTCTCTCCCTGCAGGAACCACCACCGCCATCAGGTTGTCGATGCGTCACCAGGTTTTGTCGTCTTTTGTTTGGGTTCTAGGCATTTAGAGGCGTGGCCTTGGACAGGTTTCACCTTTACGCATGATTTGGGTGTGTCTAAGGAGGCACACCTGTGGAGTCTGTTGTTCTCTCCCGTCACGCTCTCAGGTAACGTCTTACTTCAATTGTCTGGGACAAGTTGTGGCGAACCGCTACTCAGCAGCGCCAGCGTCAGTCTGAGCACCAGGAGAACCGAGCACAGAACCGAGCACAGAACCGAGCACAGAACCAAGCACAGAACCAAGCACAGAACCGAGCACAGAACCAAGCACAGAACCGAGCACAGAACCGAGCACAGAACCGAGCACAGAACCAAGCACAGAACCGAGCACAGAACCGAGCACAGAACCAAGCACAGAACCAAGCACAGAACCGAGCACAGAACCAAGCACAGAACCGAGCACAGAACCGAGCCTGCCATTTCCTCCACTGCAAACTACCATTAGCCCAGAGTGATGCAGCCTTCAAGACAATGCTTGACTTTTACGAGTCTTCCTGAAATGTCATGTTATTTAAGGTAATGATGTGATTAGACGATCACAGTCCGGGGGGTCGAGAACTGCAGTCCATCAGCTATATAAACGGTATATTATATTATATTATATGACCCCGAGCAGCTTCTTCCACAGCAGAGGAGAAAAACGAGAATCACAGCGCAGAGAAAAGGAATCGGAGAGAGGATCAGGTGAGGAAGGCTTCAACCAGCGCAGCCGGGGGGGGACCAGATCAGAGCGACTCGCCCAGGTGTGGACATGCAGGGGAATAAAAAAGCAGCGAAGCCTGAGGTGTTGAAGAGGGGGGGGGGCATGCAGCAGTCGTGTTGAAACATGCGGACCAGGAGCAGCTCAGATGATCTGCACAGCGAGGAGGAGGAGGAGGAGGAAGAGGAGGAGGAGTAAAGTTTCTGACCTGTTGCTCCTTTACAAGATGAGACGCTCTTCCTTCCGGAGAGAATTATAAAATCCTCAAGCTAGGGAGGGGGGGGGGAGAAGACAGACACATCAGACGGGACAGTTTGGGGCGCGGGGTTAGTTCTTCAGCGGGTAAAACGACAGTTTAATAACGTTTGAAAACAGGAAGATGAACTAACGTCACCTCTTCACCCACGAGTCAGCAAGGCATTCTGGGTAGTGAGGCAACGATACACCCTGTAAGCCGGCGAGAACTCATGATGTCTGTCTGGAAGCTGGGCCCATGAACGGTGGCGGCCGAACGCTAACCGTTACACCCCCCCCCCCCCCAAGCGCCGACGGTGGCCGTGGGAGGGGCAGGCCTCCGTGTCGCCGCGCCAACCAGATGTTAATGCAATGAAAGCACTGCAAAGCTGTTGACCCACATCTGCTCCACGTGGGCCAACCCCCCCGAGATTAGCCTCTGATCTGCACATTTGAACCGAGTCGTACATTTCTCCGTGTAAATCTGCATCTTGCTTTCATTTGATCTTCACGGGACAGTCCAGACAATGAAAGCTAAAGAGCGTCGTCGTCACGGCGACAGTGCAGTTGTGCATCACTAATGAATCAAGACCAGAAGAAAGGAATATTCTGTCGGCAGAAACAGTCGTCTGTAAAGATTCTTTTTCTTCTCAGGACATGAAAACGAGGTTTCATGAGTCACAGGAAGGTAAAGTGGAAGCCCTCCAACCGTGGAGGGGGTGGGGGGGGGGTCCAGTCTGTTCCCTCAGACCTG
>NC_090915.1:1893269-1913745 GCF_040956055.1 Brachionichthys hirsutus | reverse complement strand
ATTGTTTCATCTTAGCTCATAAAATAATGAGAATGAGCAATAATAAGCTAATGAGGTAACATATAATGCGCCGACATTTTCAGAACATTAATATTTAATTTTATCCGACTATATCACACTTGTATATTGATCGCTTTTACTTATTTTCATAGCTGGACATTTCCTGGTATCAGAACATTTTCCAGGCTGTGTCGGTTCATAATAAGTGACCTTTATTCCACCCCCCGACAATAACATTACATGGAGGCTCCCTTACTGCCAGGCGGGCAAACAGCTCTTGCGCCAATCAACAACTCTGCTGTTGACACGTGACATTATATACCCAATCAGCGAGTGGTAAATTAATAACGTTACCGCACCCAACTGGGATGATGGCGAATGTGGGTGGAGCGACGCGGGGAGGACGAGTCGAGCGATAGAGCTTCTGGAACCGCCGCTCTGGGAGAAGTGGCGCTTTTGTCGGCTGTTTTTCGCGGGCTCTGATTAAATTGCACCGCTTCGTTGAAGAGGGTAAGCTGGAGTCACTATTATCTTCGTGTTTGCTGTGTGTTTTAACGTTAGCCCCCGAGCCTTCGTGTCTCGGTGGAGAAGCTACCGCTAGTTAGCTCAGATGCTACTCGGGCTGCAGAGAGGCGCAGCGGCGCGACTTCATGCTGGAAGGACGGGCCTCTCCGTTTTACGGGTGTTAAATATGCTCTCCTCCGTTCAAACGGATTCTTCCGTTGCGCAGCAGACAGCACCGGGTCTCCGGTGTGTGTGGGCCCGGGTACAGTTAGCATGCTGCTACGCTAGCTGGCCTGCGTTGTTTTACATTCCACATGCAGACATTGTTCGTGCTGTTTGATTTGGATTCGCGTGCTGCTGAAAAAGAGCAGGTGTAGATTAATTCAGTTATTTAGCCACCAGCCGGTTTACTCTGACTATGGATACAGAGTATGGACTTCTCAGCAGTAATCCTCCTCCTGATGGACTGGTGCAACCATCTGAGCAGGGCGCTGGAGGGCTGTAGTCGGTCATCTGGACACTTTCTCCGGATGAACAGCTGTCGGCCATCCTCTGGACCAAACTGTCCTGAATGTTTTCACTTGTTATTGTGATAAGATACCAAGCCTTTGATCCATGAGGTTTATGATGTGTACGGAATCCGAGCTGTGTGGTTTTCCGGGTGTGTTTGGAGCGTCTGCTTTCCCTGGATTTGGTTATTCTGTTTGTGTGACTGGTCGCAGCTTCCTGCCCGGCTCCATGTCGCCACCCTCCCGACACACTCGCTCCACGGTGTTGGTTTTAGTCCCACTCCCCACGCCTTCCACCGCAGCGCACCTGAAAATGTGTTCCTCATTTCACCTCCACTTCCCGTTTGTGATCACTTTGCTTCGTGAGACTTTTAAGTAAAAACTCTGAGCTGTTGTTCACTCCAGACGTCACGATGTCTGATTATTTTAAGATCAAATCTGCACGCATGGCGTACGGGCCAGCGTGTGCTGGAGGCCGTGTTTCAGACAGAAACTCTGTCTGGGTTCACGCAATGCTTTAAATGGTTATTTATTGTGCTTTTTATTTATTTTTTACTCATTTGCACATTCAGCAGCAGCATTAGCAAAGCATCATTACGCTTCTGGTGAGTGTGAGGCCGAGGCTAACGCTTTTAGCTCTGCTTTTAGCACCCAGCGTGAGGCAGCTAAAGACATTTCCTGCTTGGAGTTTCCTTTATTCACGGTAAAGTTCATAACGTCCAGCTTTTCGGATTGTTAGTTGAAAAGAAAAGCTTTTTAAAAACTGCAAAAAAATGAAAATAATGATTCTATTTCATTTCCGATGCTGCTTGAAACACCTGGTGCTGAAAAGCTTCATAAAGCGAGCTGCAATTCATAATTGAGAGGCGCATTATGACTCCAATGGCGCGTTAAGCCGGTCAGAAGTCCGTCCGCTTGGGCATTTGTTGTTGACCCGGCGTCAGCGAAGGAACGGCCACAAACCGGGCGGCTGTTTTAGTCTTGTTAGGACTTGGAGCAGCATCAAAATGTTCATTTCTGCAGGCTGCGCTCGGTTCAGGCTTCGTGTCTCTTGTCGGCAGTACAAAAGAGCATTTTAAAGCCGGCCCATCATGTGCAGAAGCTGAACCCTCTCGCGTTCCAGGCCGGCGTGCAGCACGACCCGGGCTCCTGTTCATGACTTTAAAGCTGAAGCGTTTCTCGGGTGCGGTTGTTGAAACTCTGCAGGGACGCAAACGTTCCTCCGCTAGCATCATCGCATTCTTAATGTATTCAGTCACATTCGGCGTCGCGGCGGCCCCGATTGGAGCGCCGGTTCCGCCTGAATCCCCTTAAATGACGAGCACGGGAGTTTGCTACAGCTGTTCTTACATAACGCTGCTCTAGAAAGGCTGTTTCCATGGCAATGTGGTCTGTTTCCATGGCGACCTCACTCAACATGAAGGGCTGTAGCTGCTCCTACGTATCTGAGGGTGGGGGCGTCGATGGATAAATCCGCCTGCTTTTGCGTGGTCGCTGTTGTCCCGGCGTCCCCCTGAAGGAGCGGCCGGCCGGCGCCGAGTTCGGGTGCACAACAGAAACCGTTGCCGTTGCCGTCGCACAGCCGGAGGCGTTGCTCCAGCTGTGGGCCGTCGTAACCAGGCTGGGAGCGGCCGGGAGGAAATGAGATTACTCAAACAACGCTCCTGAAAAAAGAGATGGGTTCGCTGCATTATCATCGGGCGTCCCGCGGCTCGTTCGCTCGGACTCATTTCGTGCTCCTCCTCCTCCTCCTCTTCCTCCTGCTGTAATAAATAGTGACGTCTCACTCGACCTGTAACGAAGGCGCTCGCTGGACTCCATCTGAACCGGAGAAAGGATCCTGTTACACAACTCCCGCAGCGCCGTTGTGTCCAGCGTAATCTTTATAGGACGTAGTTTAACGTATTCTTGTCGTTTCCATGGAAACATGGTCTTTAGAAGTAGGTCTGTGATGGGTAGCGGAGTTCATCTGTGTCGTTGGTCTTTTAAGTTGAAGCTTGATTTCCTCTGCTCTCCGTTCCTGGATAATGAAATGTTCATTAAGCTAATAAATAAAGCGTGGCGCGGCGCTGGTGGTGCGTTTGTTGTCGTGGTAAATCCCAGCGCTGACCGGCAGCAGCGAACAAACGGAGGCTCTTCAGCTCGGTGTGGCGCCGGATGCTTCGGCCTCGGCGACAGTTGTCATGGTTGTTCTGGCCGAACATTCATATTGATGGGAACTAATGGGCTGCGACACGCTCTGGGGTATTACGCACACACGCACGCACGCACGCACACACACACACACATGCACACGCACACACACACACACACACAGCCCTTGTTCGTCTCCTGCGGTGACCGACCTGTCGATTCCGTTTATCCTTGCGTGAACCGATCAGCTGTTTCTGATTAGGACTTCCAGTCGTTGTCCTGCGTTCCGTCGGCCGGCGCCGACGGCTCGGTGTCGTTGGGTTCCAGGAAACGGATGGTGGGAATCGATGAGAAGCTCCGTGAGCTGGGAGGAGAGGTCACATGACCCGGACAGGAAATGGGGCAGAGTGTGTTCTGTCGCTCTGTCAGCATTTTATGTTCTCATACTTTATTATTAATGAACGAAAACTCTGGACCTCCACGTGAATATCTCCCCCGCCCCCCCCCCCCCCCCCCACAGAAGCCGGCCCATGATGAACGGCGAGTCAGGTGCTGGGGTGGTGACGGCCCCACCTCCCACCACGGCCCCCCACAAGGAGCGGTACTTCGACCGGGTGGATGAAAACAGTCCGGAGTACCAGCGGGAGAGGAACATGGCGCCGGACCTGCGGCAGGACTTCAACATGATGGAGCAGAGGAAGAGGGTCTCCATGATCCTGCAGAGTCCGGTCAGTGGAACACGAACGCATAGCGACTCTGTGACCATCATCATCATCATCATCACATGCTGGCCCAGGGTCCTCGCCGCATGAGAAGCTCTGTCCAAAGAGGGACGCTGTCGGCTGTTCATTTATTAAGAGCGACCTTCATGACCTCGGCGGCCAGTTCAGTAGCCGCGCCGAGCTAAAACGGTCCCATGTTATAGTTTTGTTTTAAGCTTGCTAGCCTAGCATGCTAGCCCCTTTTTAATCCTCCTGAAATGTGGTCGGCAGGCCTTCTGTGACGAGCTGGAGACCATGATCCAGGATCAGCTGAAGAAGGGGAAGACGCCCACCAGCCTGCTGGCCCTGCAGCAGATAGCGGACTTCATGACCACCAGCATGCCCTCCATGTACCCGGCGGCGCCGCAGGGGGGCATGGCGGCGCTCAACATGAGTAAGCGGCGTTCACTTTGGTGTGCGGACGGGGCCCAGCTGGAGGCCACCCGTCTGTCTGAACACCTGTCTCACTCTCAGGCTTGGGCATGGTGACCCCGGTGAACGACCTGCGGGGGTCAGACTCCATCTCCTACGACAAAGGGGAGAAGCTGCTTCGCTGCAAGCTAGCTGCCTTCTACCGCGTGGCCGACCTGTTCGGCTGGTCCCAGCTGATCTACAACCACCTCACGGTAAGGGGCGGTCTAAGGCCCCGCTGCCCCCCCCCCCCCCCCCCCAGCTGCTGCGTGGCCTGATGGGCGTTTCGGTTTCCTCCAGGTCCGGGTGAACTCGGAGCCGGATCGCTTCCTGATCGTCCCGATGGGGCTGCTGTACAGTGAGGTCACTGCCTCGAGCCTGGTGAGCACCTCGACTTCTCTTTGAGTCCGCTGACGTGACGCTCCGAGTGACTCCTCCCCCCCCCAGGTGAAGATAAACTTCGAGGGGGAGATAGTGGACCGGGGCAGCACCAACCTCGGGATCAACCAGGCTGGTTTCACCCTCCATTCTGCCATCTATGCTGCGCGGCCCGACGTCCAGTGCATCGTCCACATTCACACGCACGCCGGCGCCGCGGTGAGCGACGGCACGCGCCGCGGAAACGCACGCCGACACGTTACAGCCTTTGGTCACGCGCCGCTCCGTCGCGTTGCAGGTGTCGGCCATGAAGTGCGGGCTGCTGCCCATCTCTCCCGAGGCGCTGTCTCTGGGCGAGGTGGCCTACCACGACTACCAGGGCATCGTGCTGGACCTGAACGAAGGGCCCGTCGTGCAGAAGAACCTCGGGCCCAGCAGCAAGGTCGCTCCCCGCAGCCCCGCGACCCGGAGACGAGTCTCGTTTGTCTCCGTCTCATGTTGTCGGTTCCCGTCCCAGGTGCTCATCCTGAGGAACCACGGCCTGGTGTCCGTCGGGGAAACCGTCGAGGAAGCTTTCCATTACATCCACAACCTGGTGGCCGCCTGCGAGATCCAGGTAGGGCGCCGCCGAGGCTTGCAGAGGGTCATGGGTCGTGTGTCTCGTCGTGTTGATTGTTTATGCCCCCCCCCCCCCCCTCTCTATTCATGCTGTTCTTCGACTTCAGGTGCGAACGCTGGCCAGCGCCGGAGGACCAGATAATCTGGTGATGCTGGACCCCGTGAAATATAAGGCCCGCCCACGTGTCCCGGCACCTGCTGGCGACGGTTCCTCCTCATACCCCCAGTGGAAAACAGGGGAGCAGGAGTTTGAGGCTCTCATGAGGATGCTCGACAATTTGGTACGCCTGAAAGAAGCGCCTCAAACACGCGACCCGGGTCGGGTCGGGTCCAAACCGCCCCCAGCCCTTCGCTAACTGCCGTTTTTGCGCCCCTGTCGTGCAGGGCTACAGGACGGGCTACCCTTACCGCTGCCCCGCATTACGAGACAAAGGTAAAAAGTGCAGCGACGTGGAGAGCGCTTCCTCCGCCCACGGCGGTTACTCGCACGGCGAGGACAGTGACTCTGGTGCCCGCTCCCCGCTGAAGCACAGCTTCCAGCGCGGCCAGCGTGACAAGACCCGCTGGGTCAACGCTGGCGGCCGCCCCGACGAGCCCGGCGAGGACGGGCCCGACGGCGGCAGCCCCAAGTCGAAGCCTAAGGTGTGGACGAACATGACACACGATCAAGTGAACCCCTTGCTGCGGTCGCTGTCGTCTGGTGTCTGCGTGCCGAGCTGTATAACCAACTGCTTGGTCTGTGCCTCCTTACCGTTCATTGTACCGATGTACTGCTACTCGCCGTGTGGCGGGTCGGCGGTCGGCATCCTGAGGGTCCGGAGACGTCGGGCGGTTAGCTCCTCGGCGCTAGCGGCCGTCCCTCGGGGCTCCCGGTGCTTCAGGATGCCGGGCCGGCTGCCCGCTTGCATGCCCCACTTTGCATGCGTGATTTGTGAAATGCTTTTGTTGGTTTTAATGTTTTCCCCAGAGGTGTGAGCAGCAGGGGTGTGGCCTAGCTCTGCCAGCGGCCAGGTGGGCATGGCGAGACGCGGTGACGAAGCCGCTCACCGCGCCGTCGCTAACGAGTCATTAGATCAGCCCGTAGGAAAGCAGGAGGCGTGTCCGAGAGCTTAAGATCCAGTTTAAATGATGAGAGCGCTTTTCCTCTCGTTCTGATTCTTCAAAGCCTCCGGCTTGTTTGCGGTTCTGCTCTTTTTATTCTCTGGTTTCAGCATTTTAAAAATGTTTCCTGCATGATTGGATTTGCTCAGGGAAATGAAAAATCAAAGCCGTGGAATTTGACTTGACTTTAAAATGAAATACCTCCTGTTGGGAAAGTAGGAAGTGTTGTGTCTGAGACGCTCTCTGTGAGTATATCACGTTCACACGTCCATCTCATGACCTCATCCAGACGCCGCTCTCATCGGGCTGAACCCACGAGCTTAAGCTTCGCTGTGAATGACATTAACCCGCTTAATGGTGACGCCGAATCCTGTGCATGAAAGCTCCTGGTTTGTGTTCCCACCGCCGCTCGTCCGGTTCGGTGCGAGGAATGGGTCCGGTTCTTCTCCTGCGGCTCTGCTGAGCCATTACCAGGTTCACACAAACACTGGAAGTAAAGGGTTCCGTCTGCCGGACGGATCATACACGCTAACGCTAGCGCTAGCGCTGTGTCTCTCTCTTATCTCCGTCCTTGTTGTTGTGGATCAGCCTGGAAATGACGCCAGCTTCACCCCCCACTGCCACTCGCTTCGTAAGCCAGAATCAGCATCTCACCCTCCACCCCCCCGTCACCATTCCTCTCCTCCTGTGATGCTTTTAGTTAATGTCTGGCTTCTTCTGTTTGTTTGGGACTAATGGTACATCGATGATGACACGCGGTTTCCATTGTGCGTTCAGCTGTTACTGTAAAGATATAAAAACCGTCTTATAAGATCATAAACCCACACGACAGATTCCAGACGGCGTTTAAAGCTCCTATTTTAAATGCATCTTGCCTCCAGTAGCTCGTCCAGCCTCATCTAGGACGGTGTAATGTTTGAACATCGAACGTCAAAGTCAAGAAATATTACAAGGATCAACAAACAAAATTATATGAGCGCGATAAAAATCAAAGAATTCTTAACTCCTGTGAGTTTAGTTGTAGTTTTTTTTATTTGCCGTGTCTTTAGCTTTTCGGTCTTCATTACACAGAAGTGGGCTGAGGTGACTACGTTACTGGGATTACTGGGCGACCATCGGGGGTGATGCATGTCAACCAGTGTGTCTAAAGTATAACTCCTCATCGGTTCACGTTTTACATCCTGACCTCTTACAGCCATCCAGCTGCCCTTTCAGTTCAGCATGATTCCCGTGTTGTGAAGCCTGCGTAGTAGATATTTTTTTTAATGCTTGGGTCTCTCTGGTTTTGGTTGCTTTGATTTATTTATTTTTAAATATTTTTCTTGATGTTTCCAGTGGACAAAGGAGGACGGGGGCCGCCAGGCTGCCGTAGCCAATCAGTTCATCCCAATGAACACCAATCCGAAAGACGTCCTGGAGATGAGGAATAAGGTGCCCCTCTCCTCGTACCTCGAACCCGTCCGTCAGACCTGATGCGCCGCCTCGTCCTCACTATTTTATGACTGTCCCTGTTGTCTGTAGATCCGGGAGCAGAACCTGCAGGACATAAAGACGGCGGGACCCCAGTCCCAGCTGCTGTGTGCCAGCACCGTGGCGGAGCGCTCCTTCACCCAGGTCAGTCTGTCGTACACAAAACCCTCGCCGCCGCCGCCGCCCTGACCTGGAGATGAATGTTCTGATGCTGACAGTTTAGAGTCTAGAGAAACGACGTGAAAAGCAACGTAAGATCTACTCAGTCCAGGTCTGGACCCGTGAATATTTAGAGACGTCGTCCTGGGACCTTAAATCAAAGCCGCTGATTGAAGTCTGATGTGATGCCGTGTTCTGAAGGGGTGACCTCAGCGCTGATAACGGCGCACGTGTCGCCCGTGTGTCCCTGAGCTGCGGGTGACTTTGTTCTGTCGCCTTATTCTTTGGCCACAGAGGTTGACGGTCTGGCAGGTGAGTCCGTTTGAGGAGAGGTAATCCAGCTCTTCTCTCAAACCTGCCAGCTCAGGCCGTCTCCATCGCCACTCGTTTTTGTCTCTGGGTTTATTTCCCCGTATGACGGTTGATGCTTTTATCCGTCGCCGTGGTCTAATACGCCCACGTTTCATTTCTGTGCATGCGCTCTTTACCCCTAACCCCCCCCAGAGGCAGGGACTCTGCAGCGTATGGGCGTGTTAAACTTAACCCAGCATATCTCTAGTCTCTGGTTTCTCTAATCCCAGACTGAAACGGTGCTGTGTGCAGCTGTTCCTGCAGCATGAAGCTTCCTCCGGATCCATGTGTCCTTGCATGCATCTGTGTGTGTGTGTGTGCGCGCACGCAGAGGTGGAAAGTTCTTGATCTGAACTAAACTAATTCGGTTTTAATGGTAAAAATAGCTGCTGTGTTTTACAAAATAATGCAACTGCATTTTTTTTAAACGGCAGAATCCCACACGAACCTGCTCGTCTGTTTTTATGTTATCTGGAGGTTCTGGTTCTGATTCAATTCGAGCACTTTGAGCACAGACCCATTAAATTCTGCAACGGGGGCATCACGTCTGAATATCCTCGAGAGATCAAGCCGCTCTTTCCACCCTCGAGTGTGAACATTGTGTTTTCCGGGCCGGGTCATGCTCCCCTCACTGGGTTTACTATTGCAGGACGCCCCTCTGTCTGACTGTACAGACACTATTGACGGCCTCGATGTG
Source organism: Brachionichthys hirsutus (assembly GCF_040956055.1). Lineage (NCBI taxonomy): Eukaryota > Metazoa > Chordata > Actinopteri > Lophiiformes > Brachionichthyidae > Brachionichthys > Brachionichthys hirsutus. The sequence continues at coordinate 1,904,653 of NC_090915.1, read as the reverse complement.
TCCGAGGGGTCCTATAGTCCTGCTAAATCAATTAGAAAGGTACTTCTGCTCCAGCCTTCACCTGTACTCCACCTCATTCTCTAGTCATTCTGTATCTGGACCTGTGTAGAGGAGTCGTTCGTAAAGTCATGTGACCTGTCGGTCCTTTTCACATCTTCATTCTCTCTGAGGTGAAAGGTTGATCTGCTTCATGTCTTACTGTCGTGGGCAGCAGAGAGAGTCTCGACCTAGAAATGCGTTTTCCTGCAAATTAAATGTATAATTCAAAGAACGAAGCGAGTCCAGGTTCTATCCCAGCTTTAGGCGTAATATTAATTCTCTTAATGTGATTCGTCGCCCGGCTTTGACGGCGTGTCCCTCCCTGCCTTCTTGTGTGTGTCCTGCAGGGGGAGCTAGTGACCGCGTCCAAGGCCATCATAGAGAAGGAGTACCAGCCCAAGGTCTTCGTCAGCAAGCAGGGTCCCAACCCCTTCACCAAACTCACCGACCGGGAGCTGGAGGAGTACCGCAAGGAGGTGGCGCTGAAGCAGAGAGGAGCCGAAGGTAACGCGGCCGTCTCTTGTGACGGCGTCTGTCTGAACGGAGAGACCCGAGCCGTGGAACAGGAGGCCATTTTAAGCCTCTTTGGACGGAGGCGGCTCGTTTCCACGGTGACTCACTGGAGAGCCACGGATGAGTGTGGGCAGCAGTTCTGCGGTTGCTGTGGGGAACGGGGTCATAAACGGCAGGGGTGGGTTCCGGACCCCCCCCCCCCCCCCCCCCCGGGACGCTCTAATGGCCATAGATGAGGGTTCCGGATTCATGCGTTTATTTATTCGTCCGTTTGCAGCTTCAAAAGACACAAAATCACATTTAAATAACTCAAATAGTCGCGTGGAGGTCAAAAAGAAAATAAATTGTTTATGTATTGGGATTACAAATTGTGTTTCTGTCTCTACTCACGCACACACACGCACACACACACACGCACAGTGCAGGGACGAGACGGTAGTGGGACGGGACCAGTACCCGGCGTCCCCTGTCCTGCCCCAGCGGCGCCACCGAGGGGTCGGGCCTCTGCCTCCACACCTCTGCCCTCTTTGTCCGAGGCCCCCGCCTGTGACGGGGATCCACGCCCAGCTGCCCCGCCTGTCTCTGAGGCGCCGGGGGCCAGCAGGACGGAACCAGCCGGTTCTGCTGAGGTGGACGAGGGTTCTTCTGCTTTAGACTCGCCCCAGAAAGACTTCCACTGCGCTGTGCTGAGAGCCCTCAGCATGGAGCCCCCGGCCCCGGAGGCTCAGGACGATCGGGCCCCAGGTACCCCAGATGAAGCGGAGTCCCGCCCCCCTGCTCAGCTAAATGCCAGTGCGCTGGGGGCTTTGGGATCTCTGCCTGCTATGCTGTCCTTCCTCTGGGGGTTTGATCTTGCACCCTCCCAACCCACAGACCGAACTCTGAAACGTTTGCTCCGTTATTCCCCCCCCCCATCCCAGCCCTGATGTCCTCTCCAAAGCCGTCAGAGCTCTGGGAGGCCATGCCCTTTGTGCAGTTTGATTGGCCGAGCAGCCGAGCAGAGAGGATCTGAGGGGTGGACGCTCATTTTCTTTTGCGGGTGCTTTTGCAGTGGCGTGCTGTCTGGGCTCGGTCATCCAATCAGAGCTTGTGTGTGCACTGGGCCCCTCCCCTTCCTGCTCGCCTGTCCTGGATGCGTACCTGTGGGTTTCCACTTCCCCCCTCTGCCCGGTTCCAATCAGCCGAGGGTCATTTAAGCTCATCGGGATGTCAAACGTTGGTTTGGGGGTTTGTTCAGAAGCTTTCGCTGTTTGTTCCTCCCTTTTCTTGTTGCTTTGTTGTTGTTGACGCTTTTGAAGCTTTAGCCGGTAAACATTCTAAAATGCTTTTGCATTCGTTGGTTTCTTACTGCTTGGTTTCTTACTGCCTGCTTTCTGTGGTTTTCCTCCAGATGTGGGCGGGCTAGCGGAGCCTGAGGCGGAGCCTAAAGGCCAGAAACCCACCGCCACGCCCCCCAGCACCCCCATCGGAGCAGAGGAAGGTAGGTTCACGCGGCGTCGCGTCTCTCTGGACTCCCTGCCTCTTGTAGGGTCCACGGGGGGCCTCCCCACCCCCCCCCCCCCCCCCACCTGCCTGTCCGTCTTTGTGGTGGCTGTCGGTTGCTGTGCCGTCTGTAATAACAGGCCAAGAGGTCTGGACCGGCCCAAGGTCCTTCCCTGCCAGCGCAGACCTCGGGTCCTTCCTGCTCTCCTCTTGGTCTTTATTACTATTGGATTACACCCATGAGGGCGTCGTCATCGCAGGCCGGCGCCAGACCTGGTCCAAAAGAGCCGGGCGCTCCCAATCCCAGTTTAGAGCGTGAGGAAGAGGAGCAGCTGTGGTCGCAGGTGTAATCTAATACTAACTGATCTGAATCATGTCTGTCTCCGTCCGCCGTCGTTGTGGGGTTGCTCTGAATGGGTCGTCCATTCTTTTTTACATTTCCCCTGGTGTTTAATTCCTTCCTCTCGATCTCACAGTTTGATCTCTTTGATTTAACTCGGTTTGATCTGCATAGACTCGTTTCTACTTGTGCTTTTTCTTTTGTGGCTGCGATTACAATCAGGAGATGGAAATACAAAAGAGTACCTGTTACCATAGTAAGTATGTCCTACCCCCCCCGTCTCCCCCCCCCCCGTCTCCCCCGTCCCACCACACCTCACCCTCCATGCGTTTGGTGGCCGCCTCCTCTCGGCATGGCTTGACCCGTGCAGCCGTCCTGTGGTCTGAACTAACCCGGGCCTCCTCTGGGTCTTTCTTTGGGTTGCTGGGGGGGGGGGGGGGGGGTCATTTCAGTGCTTCTTCCTCTTGTAATTTGAGATTCTCTGGTTCCAGATTCTACAGCTTTAAAGATAAAGCCCATCTGGATTTCATGTCCTGTAATTAAAGCCTTTATTTAACCGAGCTGCTTTGGACAGAAGGGGAAGATGCTCCTGAAGTAGACCCCCCCCCCCCCCCCCTGTTATAACCTCTCGTCCTCTTCCTGCCGGTCCTTCACTGATTAGCTCTTGCTTAGCTCTTGCTCGTAAGCGCATCCTGTCAGTGCTGTGACTTGTTTGATGGAGACATCCGGTGACGTCCCGAATGTCGTTTGTCTTCCAGACGAGGTCTTTGCCAGGTAGACCGGCGCCTGATCCGAGGGGGGCGGTTTAGCTTGAATGGGGATCTCCAGTGCTTGGCTTTTTATCTCTAATATTTTTTTGGCTCGTCTCTCCTCCGGGATGTGAAAGATGGCTGGCGTGTCGGCTGTGCCGTGACAAACGGCTAACCCTGCTAGCCTGTAGCATGTGAGCACAGCTGTACTCGGGCTGCATCGGACTCACCTGTGTGAGCTCCTGCCTGAGCTGCTATCTAACGCTAAGAAGTTGCTATTGTAGCTAACTAGATTAGCCTATGGTAGGCTGGAATGTTGACAGAAAAATATGAATGGTTTAATTTGAACATAAATTAATACTTTAAAAAACAAATGATTAATATGAATAAATGTTACTGACGTTATTCCATGAACCAAAAATAGCCTCTGCGAAACCAAACCAGCTTTGATGCCTTTACTCCCAGCAGCTGCTTACATTAGTCAGAAGTGTCCCGGTACTCCGGTTCTGAAGGTAAAACTAAAACGCCCGGAACCAACTAGGGGAGATAAGAACGCAGGAAGGGGTTAAATATTAAACGTTCTCTTTCTACATGAGTCGGCACTTAATTTGACTATTGAGATCGAACTGAAGAGGCAGAGTGGAAGTGGAATTGCTGTTGATAGTTTATCTGTCGTGTGATTGGTTATGGGCGGATCCATCCGTTTGTCTGTGATCGATTGCTCTCTCCTTCCCCCTCCCACCAGAGACTGTGCCAGAACAAACCGATAAGGATGAGAGCGATGCAGCCACCCTGAGACAGACCCTTCCAGATCTAACACCAGATGACCCTTCAGACGCCCCAGCGCTCCCTGCCGAAGACTCCGCCCCCACCCCCGCCGCCGCCGCCGCCGCCACAGACGCAGCTGAGGCGGAGGAACCTGCTGACGCCGGAGAACAGGAAGGGGAGGAGTCTCCCAACAAATCTCCCTCCAAAAAGAAAAAGAAGTTTCGTACTCCCTCCTTCCTGAAGAAAAACAAGAAGAAGGCGGAGTCCTAGATTCAGTCTCCTCCTTTCTGTCGTCACGCTGTCAGACCGTGGTTGTCGCTGGCTTATTAACCTGCTTGTCCTTTTGTACACATGTAAAAATGATTGATTGCTGAAGGTTTCTCACTATAACGGGCTTTTTGCTGTGTGTGCGTGACGCGCGCCGCGCCTGATGACGCAGCGAGTGTGGCTGAGCTCTTGTAACCACTAGAATGTTCTGGGAGGGAGTCACTCGTAAAGTCCGTGTAGCGTTTCCACGATCCGTCGCGTCCGGCTGTTAGCTGGCGTGCCCAAACCTTTATTTTTTGTTTCTGCTCACACCAGATGAATTTGCAGCAGATGTCAAAGGTTGAACCAGGAGATGCTGATTGTGATTTAATCCCACAAAGTGTTTGCGAGGGTTGATGATGTATTTGCTTTGGCTTTAAGTCTTTAGTATGAAGGGATGTAAAAAAAAAAAAAAAGAAGTTTTCTCTTTGTATTTTCATTTATTCTAATAGTTTGCAGCCTGGTTTGCTTTGACGCGTTAAACCGGAGCAGCTCCTACATATTGTTTGTTTCTCATTTTATTCCTGGTTATTTCTTTTTTAAGCCCCTGTAGATCGATCTATGTTGCACTGTCAGTCTGGGGGGGGGGTCCAGCTGGACCTGTCCTGTGTTTAACTCCACCCTTTAGACCTGAATGCTTTTCGGTGAAACCTCGCAGGAGAAGCTGATCCCATCACTGATGTGTGATCATGTGTTGCCCTGTGCTTCCTGACGTCCCCCCCCCCCCCCCCCCGTGTGAGTTTTAAGGTTGAGTGGAGGTGAGCTGAGGCGAAACTAACCATCGGCAGGCTTATTAACCAGGTGGTGTGTCTGCATTTACATACTTATACCTGCATGTGGAGGCTTGTTAGCCTGTACTACTCTTTTATATGAATGTAACCGGCCCTTTATTTTACTACGTTTGGCTTCAGTGTCTAACAATACTGGAATCTTCTAGTGCTGCTTTCATTTGAGCCAGCCTCTGACTTTATTTGTACTCGCTGCTCTACTGGTTTGTATTCTGATCCACTTGCTATGTAAATGTCTCATATCTACAGCGTTAATGGTCCCGCCTTTCTTTTCTTGTGGTTCTTCCTCTTTTACAACTATATAAATAAAAACACTACCACTAGTCATTGTCTGATTGTAGCCATTTGTATAATGAAGTGTACTTACTTGTGTACTTTACATACTTGTATTCATAAGTATGACCTGCAGAGTGGTTGCAGTTCCTGCCGGTGAAACCACGTAGTTCAAAATGACAACGTGAAAGATGTTTTTTATGAGAGCTCATTTTCATCCAGACCGCTAAAGAAACGGGCGTGGTGACCTGCAGGTTGTACATCAGCAACCTGACCCCGTTTACGGTTTTCTAAAGACTCCGTCCTTTGTACCGGTGAATGATTCTCTGCCTCAGGCTGTAACGCGAACCCAAAGCCTTCAGCAGAGCGACACAATAGACCGGTTATTCCCAGATTACTCATTATTTTATCTTAACATGCTGACTTTCAAATTGTAGTAATTACTCCTACACTGTCAGCCTTTTATTCACTTGTCTGTCAACATCCTTTTGAGCCATTGAGATATATATTTTTTATGCATCGAAATGCGCAAACGTGCGATGCTCCGCATTGACCGCTAGGGGCGCTGTGGCTAGACGCGCACCCGAGAGGAGAGGACTTCCTGTCGCCTTCCTGGTGCTGAACTCTCACCCCGGCTTCTCCAGGCTTGAACTCGGAGCCAGTTGTTCAACGTGGGGAGGAAAACATTTTCGTTTTGTTCGGCCTTCATGGATTTAATTTAATAGAATCACAGACGAAGCTAAAAGGTAAACTATCTACGGTAATGTTTGTTTACAAACGAACAGCTAATAGCTAGCTATGATGTAGCATCGATTTTAATCACGTAATCTTTTGTTTTATTGATATATACTTTTACCTTTGGAGCGTACAGCTAATATAGAATTGACCGTAAAGCTGACTGTTAGCAGATGCTAGTCAGAGAAGCATCAACATCATTCAGTAATTTAATATTGGTTTTATCTTTATTTGTATTGCGAAAATTCTACTGTTAAATGGCGATGATTTATGTACGAAGGGCTTTCAACGGAAACAAGACCGCAAGGGCTTTTTAGAAATGCTCCTCTTAGACAGGATGTTTGACTGTACTTGTACTGTAATACATGCTACTGTGTGACTGTACTTGTACGCTAACATTCTATCTAATAAATATATTCATCATCATCAGGTAACCTGGCAGATAGTTAGCTCAGGACTAGCTTGACGGCTATCTGCATTTTCAGATGGGGAAGCCACCGAAGAAGAGGAGCCTTGCTGACAAAGTCCGGAAAACCAAGACCGCTCCGGAGATTAAAAACAATCCCTTTGAAGTCAAGATCAACCGGAAGAAGTTTGATGTTCTGGGGAGGAAATCCAAGCATGACGTGGGTCTGCCTGGCGTGTCTCGATCCAAAGCCATAAATAAGGTCGGTTGCTTTTCCCACATCGCAGCATTATCAGCATATCTGCAACACAACGGCCGCTTTGGTCTTGTTTCTTTAAGTTGTCAAACTCCCGCCAGACCCGGGAAAGCAGCGCCTGATTCTTGATTCTTTTTGTTTTCTGTAGAGGAAAGAAACCCTCCTGAAGGAATACAAGCAGAAGAACAAGTCCAACAAATTAATAGACAGGAGGTTTGGAGAGTACGACACCAAGATGGCACCAGAGGACAAAATCCTGCAGAGGTTTGCGATGGAGCGGCAGGTCAGCGATGGCGTTCAGTCGATTGATTGATCTTCGCTGTGGATCGAACCTCCACAAGGATGCCCACTAACGTGTATGACACTGTCTCGTGCTGCAGCGCGTCCATCACAAGAAGGACGTGTACAACCTAAACGAGGAGGAGGAGCTGACGCATTTCGGCCAATCGCTGGCAGAGATGGAGAAATTCACTGACGTTACTCACAGCGATGACGAATCGGAGGAGAAGGGTCTTCTGTCAGGTCAGAAACGTTATTACTCTGTGTGTGTGTGTGTGCGTGTGCGTGTGTGTGTGTACACAACAGTGAAAGTTTGATTTGATTTGTGATTTTAGAGATAACAGATCTAGTATTTCACAGCAACGCTGCTCTTTGTCATGTAGCTGAGCTGACCGCCTCCCACTTTGGGGGGAGGAGGGGGCCTCCTCAAGAAGAAGACTCCCGGGGAGCAGCAGGAGGGGAGCCAGAGAGCCAAATCCAGACAGGAACTCATTGAAGAGCTCATCCAGAAGTCCAAGCAGGCGAAGGTTCGGTTGTAATGTTTCCAGAGTTGCTGCTTTTCGTGGCAGTTCCTTTGAAGGGGGGGGGGTCTGTGCCTCCTGGTCTGAGAGGAGCCACAGACTGAGCTCCTCATCTCCAGTCTGAGAGGAGAGAGGGAGGATCTTTAACTTTGTTTTACTCCTTTACTCCTCAGCGGGAGCGGCAGGTGCAGAAGGAGGAGGCGCAGGAGCTGACCGAGAAGCTGGATCAGGAGTGGAAGAGCATCCAGACCCTGATGGTGAAGAAGACGCCCAAAGGTGCTGATGGACCAGAGGAGAAGCCAAAGGTACTCGTCAATCACCGATCGATTAGCTACGGTGAGCTATCGGTGATCAATGCTCTGATCGTTGCTTCCAGCTGGAGGAGTACGACATGATGGTCAGAGAGCTGGGCTTCGAGATGAAGGCTCAGCCCTCGGAGAAGCTCAAAACCCCGGAGGAGCTGGCCCAGGAGGAGCAGGAGGAGCTCCGGAAGCTGGAGGTGCGTCTCCAGAGGAGCTCGTTTCCGTCTTTACAAAATGGCGTTCAGACGTTTTAAACGCTCTGAGGCCCCTGCAGGCCGACCGTCTGAGGAGGATGATGGGCGAGGAAGAGGAGGACGCTCCGAAGAGTCAGAGCCACATCTCTGCTGACGACCTCAACGACGGCTTCGTCCTGGACAAGGAGGACAAGAAGACCCTGGCCTATCAGGTGGGAGGGGGCGGGACTAAAATGTTTCTGTGTGCATTCATTTAACTCACATTTCTTTTGTGTGTCCAGGATGGAAAATGGAACATTGGAGAGGAGTCTGAGAAGAAAAGGATGAAGGAGGTGTAGATGAAGAAGAGGAGGAGGAGGGGGAGGGGGAGGAGGAAGAAGTAGAAGAGGAGGAGGAGGAGGAGGGGGGCAGCAGTGAAGAAGAAGAAGATGGTCACTCAGACCTGGAGTCGGAGCAAGAGAGTGAGGATGAGGAGACGAGTGGCAAACCGAAGAGGAGTCTGAGCAAAGAGGAGGTGAAGCTCCAGCAGGAGGCGGCCAGAGCGGAGCTCCCTTACACGTTCCCAGGTGACTCCGCCCGGCAGCACCCTCGTCTTCGTCGGTGACCCCGGCTCGGAGACCTCCTGTAACTCCTCTTCGTCGTTCCTGCAGCTCCAGAGAGCTTCGGCCAGCTGGAGGAGCTGCTCCGTGGCCACGCCCCCGAGCACCAGCGCCTCATCGTGGCCCGGACCCAGAGCAGCAACCACCCCAGCCTGGCCGTGGGCAACAAGCTGAAGCTGCAGGTGTGACCGTGGGGGGCGGGGCCCGGGGGGGCGGGGCCGCAGCGTCTGTCCCTCTGTGACCGCTCCTTCATCGGGTTTGCTCTGCGTCTCAGAAACTCTTCGGCTTCCTGCTGGAGTACGTCGGTGCGCTGGCCAGCGGGACTCCGCCTCAGCTCGCCGCCGTGGACGCGCTCACGCCGTAAGTTCAGGGCTCAGCGGCGCGGCGCCGTAAGTTTAGGGCTCAGCGGCGCGGCGCCGTGGACACGCTCACGCCGTAAGTTCAGGGCGAAGCGCCGCGGCGCCGTGGACACGCTCACGGCGCCGCGCCGCTGACTCCCGTTTCTTTCCTAGCGAGCTGTACGCCTTGTGCCAGATGTTTCCAGAGGAGGCCTGCAGAGCCATGCAGAGCGTCCTCCGGGACGCCGCTCACGCCGTGGAGGAGGCGCTTGAGGTCAAAGGTCACGATGCCTTCCCGGCGCTGGACACGGTAGAGACCTTTCTGTTGAGACTGATCCGCTCGCCGTCGCACCGTAACGGCAGCGTGCCTCCTTCGTGTCTGAAGCTCGTCTACCTGAAGATGGCGCCGCTGCTGTTTCCCGCCTCCGACTTCAGGCATCCCGTCAACACGCCGGCGCTGCTCTTCATCGGCCAGGCGCTCACCAAGGTGCGCGTCCATTCGGGCTCCGCTGCTTCCAGGTCGTCTTCTTGGAGCTGATGACACCTGGTGACATCACTGTGTGTGCTTCTGACTGCGCCCCCCAGTGCCCGGTGAGGTCCTTGCAGGACGTGGCGGCCGGTTTGGCGCTGTGCTGCCTGGCGGTGGAGTACGTCTCTCTGTCGAAGCGCTTCCTGCCTGAGCTCATCAACTTCCTGGTCGGAACGTTGCACCTGGCCGTGCGGGACAAGGCCCGCCTGTGTAGGTGTTCGCTTGTGTCCCCTGGCAACGCGTTGGTTGCCAGGGGGAACTGAGCAGGCTTTGTGTTCAGGTTACGCTGTAGCGCCGCCCTTCAGGTCGTCGGGGAGGTGCAGCGACCTGCTGGTGCTGTCAGACGCCCAGTCCTGCAGGAGCTGGACCGGGACACGCCTCCCGCTGTCTGCAACCCGACACCTGGACCTGAAGGACGAGCTGGATAAAGATCACCACAGGTGAGAGGGGGTGTGGCCACCTGGAGACATCATCGGTGAGTGCTAGCTCGCAGCAAAGTTAGCATCGTGTCAGGTTCCTCCTAAAGTCGACCAGCTTCCAGCGTGAGTCGGTGTTAGTCAAACCGCCAACGCCGCCGAGAGAGGAAGAGAGCGAGGAAGACGATCTGAGGCTGATCAATGAGACCATCTGAGGCTGATCAATGAGACGATCTGAGGCTGATCAATGAGACGATCTGAGGCTGATCAATGAGACGGTCTGAGGCTGATCAGTGAGACGATCTGAGGCTGATCAGTGAGACGGTCTGAGGCTGATCAGTGAGACGGTCTGAGGCTGATCAGTGAGACGGTCTGAGGCTGATCAATGAGACGGTCTGAGGCTGATCAATGAGACGATCTGAGGCTGATCAGTGAGACGATCTGAGGCTGATCAGTGAGACGATCTGAGGCTGATCAATGAGACGATCTGAGGCTGATCAGTGAGACGATCTGAGGCTGATCAGTGAGACGATCTGAGGCTGATCAGTGAGACGGTCTGAGGCTGATCAGTGAGACGGTCTGAGGCTGATCAATGAGACGGTCTGAGGCTGATCAGTGAGACGATCTGAGGCTGATCAATGAGACGATCTGAGGCTGATCAATGAGACGGTCTGAGGCTGATCAATGAGACGATCTGAGGCTGATCAGTGAGACGGTCTGAGGCTGATCAGTGAGACGATCTGAAGCTGATCAGTGAGACGGTCTGAGGCTGATCAATGAGACGGTCTGAGGCTGATCAACGAGACGGTCTGAAGCTGATCAGTGAGACGGTCTGAGGCTGATCAATGAGACGGTCTGAGGCTGATCAGTGAGACGGTCTGGGGCTGATCAATGAGACGGTCTGAGGCTGATCAATGAGACGATCTGAGGCTGATCAATGAGACGGTCTGAGGCTGATCAATGAGACGGTCTGAGGCTGATCAGTGAGACGATCTGAGGCTGATCAGTGAGACGATCTGAGGCTGATCAATGAGACGATCTGAGGCTGATCAATGAGACGGTCTGAGGCTGATCAATGAGACGATCTGAGGCTGATCAATGAGACGATCTGAGGCTGATCAATGAGAAGAAAAACAAAGAAGCTTCGTTTAAACTCCGACGGATTGGTTATCAATGACCGGATCAATAATAGATCCTACCAGGAACACGCTAACTCCACGCCGCATGTTAGCATGACCACGATGGAGTGTGTGTGTGCGTGCAGGTTGGCGTGTGTGTCGACGTGTCTGGACCTGGCGAGGCGCTGCTGCTTCCTGTACAGCGACCTCACATCCTTCACCTGCATCTTCCAGCCAATCAGAAGCCTGCTTTCCGAGCACCTGTCGGCCCAGCCGCTACCGGAGCCTCTACAGGTCGGTGTCTGAGGCGTTCTCCAGCGGCCGGCGTCCGTTCTGACCTCCTCCTCCTCCTCCAGGAGGTCCGCGCTGAGATCCTGGAGCTGACCGGCGCCGCTCCTCGGACCCGCTGCCGGCTGGTTCTGGACAGGAAGAA